>NC_050452.1:80982701-81282701 GCF_903995425.1 Onychomys torridus | reverse complement strand
AGAATACAAGGCCCAGATTATTGAATCTTCTTTTAAAAAGCAACTACTTACTTTAAATATTTTACATTGATATGGATCTTTGTAGATTGATAAAAATTTGAGATTAATTTTATTAGAACATACTGTACATACATTTCTAATCTTGTTCAAGGTATTGTACCTATATAGCTCATTTAACAATGTAATGCAAATTGCTAGTCCTTGAAAATTATTACCAACTAATTGGGATATAAGAAATGCAAGTTAATAATTGGTCATTACAATCAAACTTGTAGTCATATTAGGTATATTTTTAAAGTCAAACAGATGTATTTTAGACAGACAGGCTATCTTCAAACACTTCAGAGATCTACAGAATATGGCAACTAAGATGTTTTAATAACACAGGTTCCTATTTTTTTTTTTATGGCAATGAGACATGTCTACTCTTGGCAGCACCAATCTACTTCAGAGAAGATCATGGGCATCAAAGAAACTCCTTATGGAGTATACTTTCTTTGTGGCAAAAGTTAGCCACTGGCAAGAAAATGGCCATACCGCTGACAGTATGCTGTCCAAAATGAACAAGCAAGATACAAAAGAAAGGTTTGCCAAACCTTGCCAAGATAAGGTAATACAGCCCTTCAGAAAATCCTGCTCCACAGAAAAGTCTGTCAAATATGCTAGGTCTATGAACTCTAGCATGGTTAGGAACAAAGACATTCATTACCAAAATAATTTCAAATAAATTATTCATACATACATACGTACTAAATTTTCCAAAACATGTTCTTGTACTTAAATACCTATTATGTGAAAAACAGACCAAGTTTAACTTTATTGTCTCCTACTTTTCTACCTCACAATAATATTAAGTGCATTTAAGAGGACTCTAGAGATGTCCCCTATCCACAAACTTTCTCATTTTTCTCCTATTTTCTCCTCGGGATTAGTTAAAATAAAAGTCTGTATTGATCCATCTTTGCTACAGTATTCATGTGAAGAGGAAATGTGTTTTATTTCACTCTTAGCAAAGTAATTGTTGTAAAAATTCCAGCTGGGGAAAATTAACTGGTGAGTACTTGGCCAGCTGCAGAATCACCATAGCAACATGGCATGGCCATCTCATCATGTCAAGACCTCTGGGCTTTGAGGATGCCGACTGTATCTAGCAGTGCAGTGACATGGAGAGCAGGAGTGTGAGACTCGAGAAAGCTCTGGTAAATAGTTACGTGTCTACCATTTGGAAAAGTCCTACAACCATAAATCAACAGTAAATCCTTTGCATTGGAGCAAATCCTCAGGAAAGCTCAAAAATGGGTTTGATGGATGCAGGTCAGGGGAGGAAAGGAGAGAACTAAGGATAACAAGGTAGTTTCCAGGGGTGAAAGGATTCGAATCACCACCACCATCTGGCAGGCTCAAAGTGGATTCTGATGACTTACACGGAAAGTTATTTAGGTAGAAGTGAGCTACTCCACAGTCTGGAATTTTAAAGTGAAAAGATTTTATTTTATTTTATTTCTTTTTTTTTTTTTAAACACAGCATGAGAAAACTATAGGCTGGAGCAGAATCTGTGTGAAAGGTCTGAGAGTGGTTTTCCTGACTTCCTTAGGGATCAGTTGAGGCAGAGAGCCGAGAAGGCCAAGAGGCCACTAAGAAGCAAAATCACAGGGCAAACCTAGAGAAGACATAAAACAGCATGTCTGGGTGAGATCCATGTCATTTCTCGTAGAGACAAAGCACAACACTCATGCTCTGCAAGCTTGGGTGAGTGTTCACTGCAGGGATTCTGCTGTTCTTCCAGCCAACTCATTTGTGCTGTTAATAACCTTGTTCCTAACCGCCATGTGACTTGAAATGTACTGACTCTTCCATTCTTACCCCCATCAGTATCCTGCTGTCCCCATTTCTCATGTGCAAGACAATAGTCACCTGGATCGGACCTCTGTTCCTCCAATACTGCCTCCTTCTATCACCCTCATCTACCGTAACCTCAGTCTAAGTGACACCACAATTCCTCTACCCAAAGTGCACGGGATGGGTATATAACACCAAACTGGTTTTCTCTAGATCACTACAAGTTAATGGTGTCCTGTTGACCCTTATCATTTCCAGAAAATCCTGTTGTGGGTTTCTAATGAGCTTATCGCTCCCTCTACAGATTAATCATTTTTAACTGCTTTCCCAAAGTTTTTCTTCCATAATCTCATCCTTCACTCTCAGCCAAAGGTCCCCATCTCACCTTTTACAAAGAAGAAAAGACACAGTCCAGTGAATCACACACAGAAGTTGTCCAGTCCTTTATTTTTCTCAGGGTAAATTCTATGGCCTCTCCGTATGTGTGTGTGTGTTAATTCCTTCTCTTTTACATAGAGCATTCATCTAGTCTCTGCAGGCAAAATGTTCTCTCCTAATTCTCTATTCATCCCTAACTACCTCCCATTATCATCTTAAGAACATGACAATTCAAGAAACCGTGTGCATCTAAGGACTTTAATATTTTACCACTCACTTTGTCCCCTGATGCTTGCTGGCTAGTCATTACTCCTACCATGGAACTAAATAGCTCATGCAGATAGGATGGCCAGGCATCCTGACTTGCCTGAAACTCTCAGATGGTTTCTGCTTTTCTATCACACTCATTACAAGCCACACATTTCATTTTCGCATCTAGACTTTTGGATGCTGAATTATGAAGTCAACTTTTCTGCTTCCTAATCCTTGATTTCCTTCCCAGCACTGTAGCCCATGACCTGAGTTCTCTCTTTCAATTGCCTTAGCTCCAGGACTCCACCTTCACCCTTCACCAACTAGTTCACTTAGTCTGTTATGTAATCTCTAGTTTCTGCAACTGTTTAATAGGTCCAGCATCACTACAGGTTTGGTGGCAATTCAGTCCTCTCAGATAAAGCACTCATGCTGGCGGGTGGTGTCAAACGTCATTCCCTCTAGCAGGGATGGCTCCTTTGACCTTCCTGTGAAACTACTTGTGAGTATTTACACTGGAATTCTCATAGTAACACTGTAAATTAAACCTGTCTCAGCTGAATGCCTCACTCCCAGATCATTTTCTTTCCCTTGGCTACTCCGTACAGGGAGGCAGCAGCATCACACTTGCTGTTGAACTCAGAGATCTAAAGACCACCTGCAACCTATTCCCTTCCCTTGTTCCCATACTTATTTCAAATTTGTCCTCTTTTAATTAATTTTCATTTAAAAATATTTCTTGAACTTCTGACACTCACATACATTGATCTTGCTTTGGGACCATACTTGTTTTTAACTGTCCTACTCTAGCAACCTTTCAAGTGGCCTTCCTGTCTCAGGTGTTACCCCATTTAACCCATGTGCCACTTGCATGAGCTTCCTGTGTCTAGTACTGGTAAATCCACAGTAACTTCAGTCATGGGCTTTCATAAGCTCACCTTGGCTTGCCTGCCCAGGCCTGGCACCCACTCATTCCTCCTACTTAACAAGGAATTCCTGGTCTGAGCCACGTTCCTCCTGCTTCTTAAGTTTCTTCTGCTCCCTGGAATGTCTCTCCTAACTCCTTCTTCATCCAGATTTATCACACTTGCTCTTCCTGTCAGTGTACTCTGAGAGGCATTCAGCAGGATTAGCTGCTCTGTGTTCACTATACCACTGCATCACTGCACCATTGTGCTCACTGCACCACTGCATCACTGCACCACTGCGTCACCATGCCACTGCATTCATGGCACCACTGTGTTCACTGCACCACTGCACCACTGCATCACTATGCCACTGCATCACTGCACCACTGTGTTCACTGCACCACTGCATCACTGCGTCACTGCATCACTATGCCACTGCATTCATGGCACCACTGTGTTCACTGCCCCACTGTGCTGCTCCACTGTGTTTCCTGCACCACTGGCCCTTTTCCCTTGTAGAACTCATCCTCTGGAGGTGCAGTTGTTGTTGCCCGTCTCCACTGTTAGTCTTTAAACTATAAGACTTCATTGTTTCCATCATGCACAAACAGGTATTCTGTAATTTGTTAAGCTAATTACTTAATGGATATCAGCTCATTGAAATATTTTAGCATAACAGGGAAGATACAACTGAAGAAAAAGAAACATTTACTAATATTTTCAAATATTTATAAATAGTTAACTAAAACTGGCTTGTTTTAAAAAAATTAATTTATGTTTCTTAGATTTGACTTAAGCATCACGTGGAAACATTAGTTACTTGGTTATTTTGCTCAATGGTTCATGACTTCTGCCTTGTGATTTACCAAACAAAATCCATAGTTTATTTTTCTTTCTTATTGCTTAATTATTGTGTTCCACTGTCTATCTGCTGTGGTCCCGGTAAGGTTGTGACTGTGTAGTAATTCAGTAATTTATGAATATATACCAGTCATTATAAGATTCATTTTCTTATTAACAGCTTGCCTACTTTCTGAAATGTTTCACTCTCCTAACACTTGTTTTTGAAATAATTTTAAACTAAATAATATTTTATAAAGTCTCATAATGTTTATTAGTTTTACATTCAAAAGATGAGTAATAATTTCTCTTTTTTCTTAGCTCATTTGTGAAATAAAATGTTATAAATTTGTTTAAATGAAAAACATTTTTTTAAAAAAGCTGTAAAGGTCTATGATTAAGGTGGGGAGGGAAATCTCATAGCTTTTGCCAATTTAATCCAAATGGAAAGTATGAAGTGGACAATATCAAGAAAAGTAGAAATGGGAATCAAAGAGGTGATTTGAGGTAAAACTGAACAACGTAGTGGCTTGTGATTATACCTTGTAGCAACAATAACCACCAGAGAAAACATGTCATATTCAAGTCAGAAACTGAGAGAAGCTCATGAGAAGGAAGGGAAATGCTGTTCTTGCTTCCTTCGACTATGACTTCCCAGACTCTCCATGAAGAATTCTAATGTTTGTCCATCTTCCACAACTTTGACCTTAACCCTCTGCTGCTCATAACTGTGCACAGGGCTGTACTTTGAGGGAAGGACTACATATTTTTCAAGTCAGTTTTGAAGACTGTATGTGTCCAAAATGCCTCAAATGTTTTCTGACAAGTTTTATTTGTAGGGAATTTCAATGACTTACTCCCAGTGAACTTCAGGTCAGCTAAGTAGGTAGTGAGGACTGCACAGCCGGGGGGGGGGGGGGGGGGGGGTTGCTGATGCAAACAGAAAAGATTATGATGGGAATTCACGGGACTTCTCAAACTATAAAGACACAAGGCCACTCAAAGCCCCCCATCACCAACATGGCCTACAGGGAGAATTGATGACTACCTTTGCTTCAATATAATAGCGTCTCCAGCATTAGCCTTGGATAACAGTCAGTTTCTGTTATGCACCCAATATCATATTACACCCAACCCTGAAAAAGGACAGAAATGGGGAATGAATACTATTCTGGAGTAAATATTACCTATTCCTGGAATTCCACACCTTTACTCCCGATTAATCCTCCCAAACTAAGGTTTGCACATAAAATGATCTATGCAGAGTCCCATGAACTCTCTCTCTTTAGAAGTCTTCACTCACACCCTTGAATGTGTGGCAGCATTCTCTTGTCTCTTATTCTTTCTCTGATAGCGATGAGGCATTAATACTTGATAATGATAGCAGAGCAAATCTTCCCCCAAGTGTGATCCCAAATATGACCCAGCAATGATTCTTATGTCACTTATCCCTTAACTTTCCTTTTCAGCCTTCACAAAGTTAGTATATAAACAGTATGACACAATCCTCTATAGTTGTCCTCATCAACTATTCAGTCAGGAAGGTTATGTCTGTCAACATGGCAGACACAATTAGGTCAAGGTCTCCATTTGTTTTGTGAAATGTGGGAACATCTGGAGAATTCCTAGAGCTTCATGGGTATTAAATCACAACTTAAAGAGGGTTGATCCCCAGCCACCATCCATGGACGTTCAAAAAAGAAAATCCCTATGTCAAAGCAGAGAAAATGCTAGGATTCAAGTGGCTATGCCCTCCAAAGAAAGCGATCCTTATGTCTGAATATAGAGTTCAAGTTTATCAATTCAAATGACTCAAGCCAACCAGAAACTACAATCCCAGTTCTCTGGGAAACCAGAGCAGGAGACTGGCAAGTTCAATAACTACTTGGATTTCAAAATGAGTTCAATACCAATATGAGCAATTTAGGATGATCCTGTCTCAAATAAAAATTAGAGACAGGGCTGGGAATGTAGGTCAGTAGGAGAGAGAAAGGAAAAGGCAAAAGTCAATCTCCCGACTTGACTTGGATATTCAACTCGATCCCAATCAAAACCCTAGCAAAATGTTTTGAAGATAGCCATCCAGTAAAAAAGCTTTAGCTCAATGAAAAGATACAGAACAGATAGTCAACTGCTGAGGCAGAAAAGCTACCAGGAACACACTAATTTTCAAAAGGGGCCAAGCCAATACTTTACCAAATGAGATGTCACAGTGGGATATGTTCCACGCAAGTTGTCATGAGGGGAATGCAAGCTTGCAAACAGTGGAATACTACTGCACACCTACTAATATAGATGAACTACCAGATTCTGATGACCCCCAGGGAGGGTGTGGAGTAACAGAAAAGCTCCTTGATTGTAGGAGGCGTGCAAAATGGCACAACCAGTTTGGAAGAGAATTGATCCATTTCCTACCGAGCAAAACATACACTTCCCATGTTTCCTGGTAACCAAAGAAGTGGTGAATGTATAGACATGGTCTACATGAATAGAGGTGTTAACAGCATCTTTGTTTATTTGTAGAAAAACTTACAAGTGGCCAAACTGCCCTTCAGTTGGTGATGGATAAACTGCGGTGTATCCTAGCAATGAAGCACTTCTTACTTGGTATTAAAAAGAGCTCAGCTATGAAGACATGGAGAAACATGAAGAAAACTTAAAAAAATCTTGAATATTACTAAGGGAAAGAAACCCAACTGAAGGCTACATGTTACATAATCTGAATTAAAATACATTTTAGATAAGATGAAACAATGGAAATAGTAAGAAGTTCCTTAGTTGCCAGAGGTCAGCGTTCAGGGAATGGAAAGGCAGAGCTTTTTTTTTTTTTAATTAAGAATTTTTTGTACATTTTACATGCCAATCACAGATTCTCCTCTTCTCTCTTCCTGCCCCTACAGCCTTTCCCCCAAAACCTAGATTCCATTCATTCCTACAAGAAGATAAGGCCTCCCATGGGTAGTCAGCAGAGCCTGGTACATTCAGTCGAGGTAGGTCCGAGCCCCTCTCTCTGCCTCAATGCTGTATGAGGTGTTCCACCATAGGTAGTGGACTCCAAAAAGCCAGCTCACACACCAGGGATGGATCCTGATCCTACTGCGAGGGAGCCCCTTAAGCAGATCAAGCTACACAACTGTCTCACTGATTTTTAGGACAGTGAAAATTACTTTGTAGTAGTCATGATGGCTACAAAACAATATAGACTTGTTAAAGGTCAGAGGATATTCTGTGAAATAGGATGTCACTGAAGGTTGATCAGTTGTACCAACTGTACTGCTATGGTATGGGATGTTGTGAATGAGAGAGGCTATGCATGTGTTGGGTTGTGGGGTATGTGGAAAAACCTCTGAACCATCTTAATTTTGTTGCAAATGTAAAATGCTATAAATTATGGAACTCTTTAAATGTTTCTAAAGTAGTGAGAGTTCAGGTTGTGTTTCATACACACACACACACACACACACAGAGAGAGAGAGAGAGAGAGAGAGAGAGAGAGAGAGAAAGAGAGAGAGAGAGAAAGAGAGACAGACAGACACAAAGACACAAAGACACAGAGAGATTTTCATGAATCAAGGATCAAAATGAATTATCAAATTGCTGATTAACAATCCATGGTTCATGTCACTAAAATTTTCTTCATATGAGATCAAGAAAAACGTACTTATCATTTTATTTTAATTTTTTCCAGAATCTCATTATAGATCAGACTGGAACAAAACTATCTATGTTCCTGTCCCAGCAACCAAGAGTATTGGCATAGAACACCACAGTTAATGATCATTTGACTTTTGAACATATGTTAGTATTATTTCACTGTTTGTTGAGTTTAAGAACACAAGGTAAATTGCTCAAAATCAATTAATTGCTTTCAGAAACTATTCTCATGCAAAGGTATTTCAAGCTACCTCTTCACATTTGAAGATCCACCTGACAATGGGGACTGTACAGGAGTACTGAGCCGGTGGTGAATCTTGGGGAAAGGATGCTCATTCTACAAGCTGGAAAAAGATTTTTCATTCTCATTTATAAATTCACTGGCACCTGTGACTAACAGTTTGCTATAAAGCAAAATTCAGCATAAGGCAGGTCCATATTGAACCCTATCCAAAGGGGTTTAATTACTGAATCACCAAAAAAATCCTGTTATAAAATGGATTTACCCCAAAGGCAGCCAGATGGCCTAGTTCCAATGTATCAGAGAGGACAAAAAAGAACATGAAACATGTTGTACCCTACCCCCCCCCCAAAGATGTTTGTTGTGTTGCTTGGATGAGTCAGAACCCAGGTAATGGGAAGAGGTTGATGCCTGGAAAAAGGACACCAGTTTCATGACACTCTCAGAGACTGACCAGACTTGATGAAGCCTGAGCAAACACCAAGCGGAAAAAAGTCCTTCTAGACCAAGTTTATTGTTTCCAAAAATGTTGGTGATACTTGTCTTCATAAGCAACTGTATCTTAGGAACAGAAAATTTTAATTGACTGAAATGCACTGTGCGAAACTTAGAATGGAAATTGGGTTCTCCACCTCCGCAGCACCTTTATTTTGGGCCATGAAGCTTTGGAAGGACAGCAGAGAATATCAGCTGGCTACTGGTTTTCTCCAGTTTTATTCATTCATATACTCAGACCCACCAGGCTACATTCCTGTTCAAGGAAGTTGCAAGGAAGGTTAGGAGTGGTGCTAGCATGGCAGGAGAGATGGTGAGGTGGGTGACATGCTGACTAGTTAAGCAGGAGGACAGATACCACTGTCGTTCTAACCCTGGAGCTCACTGGCCAGATTAGTGAGCTCCAGCTTCAGCTATAGAACCTTGTCTCAAATAAAATAAGGTGGAGAACCATTGAGGGAGACACCCAATGTCAATCTCTAGTCCCCACATACAAAGGTGCACATGTCTACAAGGACAGGTATTGCACACATGTTCACTGGAAGACACACACGCACGCACACACACACACACACATACACACACACACACACACACACACATGCACACACTCACACACACACTAGAACTAGAACTAGAGAGAAAACACCAGGACATGAGAAGTTAGCAGAGTTTTCACACATTTTGAGGTGAAAGGAAGGGCAGACATGGCGGGCTAGCACTGGCAAGTTTGTCAGCCATAAGAACTTTCCAGTCTTCACAGTATCTTCAGTCAGTCAGCAGACAGATCCTTTTAAAGTAAGGGGTGTGTCTTATTCATCCCTCAGACAACACAGTGCCTGTGTCTAGTTACTGCTATGACAAAACACCATGACAAAGGTACCTTGTAAAAGAGACCATGTAATTTGGGAGATCACAGTTCCAGAGGATTTAGAGCCCATGACCACTGTGGCAGGGAACATGGCAGCAGGCATGATGCTGGAGTAGTAGCTGAGAGCTTACATCTTGAAACATCAACCAAGAGGCATAGAGCCTAATGAAATAGCATGGGCCTTGTGAAACCTCAAAGTCCATCACCAAGAGACCTACTTTCTTCAACGAGGCCACACCTCCAAATTCTTCTAAAACAATTCCACCAACCAGGGATTAAATATTCAAATATGAGTTTATGGAGGCCATTCTCTTTTAAAGCACTGTAGCCTGGTACAAAGGTTACTACTGATAGATACTTTTAGGGTGAAGAAAATATGAATAAACAAAACAACAAATCTGCCTGAGTTATATTTCTGTATATTAAAAGAAAAAAACTCAGAACATGTAGGCACTACATATCAAAGCATAGAAAAGACAAATTGATTTGCAGGAAAATATATTAGAACTCAGAAGTGATCAACATCTTGATTTATAAAACAAAGAAAATGAGCCGGGCTGTGGTGGTGCATGCCTTTAATCCAAGCACTTGAGAGGCAGAGACAGGTAGATCTCTGAGTTCAAGGCCAGGCTGGTCTACAGAGTGAGTTCCAGGATGGCCAGAGCTACACAGAGAAGCCCTGTCTCAAAAAACAAAAAGAAAGAAGGAAGGAAGGAAAGAAGGAAGGAAGGGAGGGAGGGAGGAAGGAAGAAAAGAAGGAAGGAAGAAAGGTCATCTTCCTTCAAAATAGCTCCAGATAGCTGGAGATTCACAATGTGGGAATTGCCAATTTCTCTAAATGCAAACTAACATGGGTGAAAATCTACATTATTTGTTTATCTTTTACATAGAAGGACCACAACTAGGTGATCCATAAATCTATAAGACTTCAAGTTCCTGTGTCTTCACAATTGTAGCTGCAAATTTCTGGGAAAATAACCCTTTTGATCTGTCATATTGTGGGAATTTTAAATACATAAAATATTAAGACATCAATTGGATTTTGCAAGTAGAGTCTTACTGGGACTCATGGTGCAAATATTTTCCTCACAAAAAAGAAAAGTATAAGAAAGTGATGGCCATTAGCTTAGCTTGATGTTTACATAACCTATCTTTGTTAAATTTTTTTCTTTTTCAAATCTTGATATCTATGTCAGTCAGCTTTTTATTACTATTAATAATGCCTATGATAGCTTATTGACAAAGAGAACAGGTTTACTTAAGGTCATAATTTTGGAGGTTTAGTCCATGATTGGCTGGCTCTGCTGCTTTGGGGCCAATGATAAAGCAGAAAATCATGACTGCAGTACATGTTGCAGCAACTAAGTCATCTAGGCAGAGAACACAGAGAGGAAAAGATTATCTCCTTCAAAGATATCCTGTCAACAACCCAAATGCCTCTATCTTTTGAAGTTCCCACCACTTTCCAACAGCTTGGGGCTGCTTAAGATCATGGCATATGGGTCTTTTGTGGTTTTCCGTATCAAAACTCCTCCAATATTCTTAGTCTGTTCAACTTTAGACAAGCCACAACCTTCTCTGTAATTCTTCACCTTCATCTTAAAATAAGGAATAATAATAGTACATACCCCACTGTTGGGTGTAAAAATACAGTGGCTTCATAGACACATTGTGCTAGTATTTGGAACTGAGAGCTCTTGGTACATAAAATGGTCAGTCAGAGCACCATGGGAGCTTGTAGATGAGAGAAAGATTATCTCTTTTAAAATGGATGTAAACGTGCATCAGGAAAAAGGTCCTTAGTCTGTATGCATCTTGGCCTCTGTGCCTCTCTAAAAACACTCACACCTCTTATCAGTTTATTCGATCTAAACTTATAAGTGCAATCTAACCACTGGCCTTTTGCATATGGTTAACATTAACAAGCAAAATCATAAAAATAATTGTATTCCCACCCTTCCCAGAGAGACTGTGGGTGAAACACCCTCCTCATATAACCAAACTGAACATATGAGGTCAGCTATGTGGCCTAAGGGGTCACTCTTAAACTGCAACCACAAAACAACAGGAATGAGTTCCAAAACTGGACAGTGTCCGCCCTGCTAGCCGAGTTCAAATTCCCACAGATGGTTGAGGAGACAAGAGCACTGATGACTCATGCAGGCCATCATGTTTGGCAAAAAGTGCTTTCCCTCTGAGCTGGTTTACCAACTTGAACCTCATTCTTAGTGGATTCTCTTAAAATACCACCCAGGTGCTGGGGAGTTTTAAATCTGTCCCTTGAATAAGGTCTCTACCTCCATTGTTAACCTGACTAGACTTAGGATCACCTACATTACTGAGGAAGATCTGAGGTCTTCCTGTAGGGTTTCCCAGAAAGAATCAACTCAAAAGAAGTAAGGGTTGCATTATTCTATAGTCTGCAGACTTAGAAAATAAGAGAGCAAAGGGGTAAAGTGAGTCAAACACTGATATTTACCTTTGTCCAGCTTCTAGCTTAGACAGTAAAGCTCTGTTCCTCCACAACTCCCAACCATCCGTTCATGCCTGCCAGGGACGGCATATAAGATAGCTGATGTGCTGCCAGCAGAGATTGAAGAAAAGGGGACCCGAGATTGTAGATCATCAACCCTCCGTGTGTTCCCCTCTGGATCTTCTGTTTAGCATGCCTCTAGAGGGCCAAGGCAGAAATGTCTATGTATCCCAAGGTCATGCTTTAGGCATGCACATGTCATGCCCTCCTCCATATAAATATTTCTTGTAGTATTAGTCTTATTCTTCTATCTGATCTTCATGTTCTGTGTTCTTAGACCAATGGTGATTTCTGTGATGCAGGAAAGAAGTGAAGTAAATTTCACAGGAAATTATACAGATGATCACTCAGGTTGGGGTCAAGGCAGTTATGTAGTTCATGGAAGAGAACCTGCAACCTGGAGAGCTTTTTAGACTTGGATAAACTCTACCAAATGTGTGGTCAACTATAACACATGGTATGATGTGTATCTACACACTGGACTTAAATTGGCCATGATGAATAACTCAGTTTCTGAGGATATTCAAAGGACATTGTGTAAAACTTGAGACCCTAAGGGGTGTTGGCTGAAGACTGTGGATGGAGTAACATATAGATGGGATGACAAACTAGAAATGTGGGAATATAGAATAGAAGGAAAGTCGTGGCCTCTATCAAGAAAGGAAGATGGCAACTCTAATTCAGATACTTTTTATTCCTTCTGAAGGAGTATGGAGATAATGTGACAATTGATGGAATGATTGCTACAAGCTTTATTGGGTTCCTAGATTGAAAAGAGCTGCCAGGAAAGGTGAGCTTCCTTTTATAGAAGCTCTATAAATTAGATTAGGTCTTCCTTAGAATTGTTGGATATAGAAGGACAGAAGTTGCTGACTTGCAGGGACAGATTTCTTGTGTGAGGTCATTGTGGCCCACCAGTCACAGGGCTTAGCATTTGCAGAGGGCTGAGGAGGAACTTAGGCGGCTGCAGGGGTCTTGAGGTTGGAGCAGGCTGTGTGAGAAGGAAATGACTGTCTGGTACATTGATCACTGTTCTTATTTTTACCTTTTTTGCGAAATTGCATGTTGCTAGCCTTTGGGTCAAGTGCTCAAAAGATTATATAATCATTAATAATAAAAATAGATTATGCTTGCTTTGGTGTTAAGTCTGGGATAGTTCCTGTGTTTAGTAAAAAATGATGAGGAATATATTGGTGACTTTCTAAGAATAATTTTTGGAATTGTGAGAACATTTTGTATTGGGTGATTTCCCCCTTTCCTTTCTGTTCCCTCTTTACTTATGATAATAAAAGACTGAGGTCACCAGGGCAAAAGCAGAAGCTAAAGAAGCTAAAGAAAGAGAAGTTAGAGAGGTAGTTAAGAGGAACTAAGAGAAGCTAAGAGAAGCCAGGGAAGAAAAAGAAACTTGGCAAATGCAGAAGCCCGAAGTGACCTGTCAGCTTGCATGAACATTGTCTCTGAGTCGTTATTGTGTCTTCCAGGTATCCCATCCTTCAGACCCCCTAAACTGCTGAGGCTGGTCCCCGGCACATGCCCATGGCATCCAACCATCCATGCATGCTTGTGGCACCCAACTATCTATTCATGCCCATGGCACTCAAGGCAGCAGCTATTATACAATAAAGCTGAGTAGTGGACTATGTTTCACAGAACCTAATAAAGTATTTTAAGGAAATACATCTTGCATACTCAGCCAGTTTCTGTCAGTTTCTTGAATGGATGGGTACCACAAGCATACATGGATGGTTGGGTGCCATGAACATGCATGCATTATGGGGTGCCCTGATTTAGAGGGTGTACACTTACTTTTCTAGTCAATGTGACAAAACACTCAAAAGCAATCAGAGAGGAAAGATTCGTTTAACTTGTGATTTCAGGGGGTTTGTGAGTCATGGCATGGAAGTTGTGAAGGAGCAGTGCTTTAGTGTCCAAGCTGGAAGCCAGACGAAGGTAAATATCAGTGTTTGTCTCATGGTATGCCTTTGTTCTCTTATTTTTTTTGAGTTCCCAGACTGTGGAATAGTGCAACATTGGTATCCCTAAAATCACCAGCTACACTTTCTGTATATTTCTTTTGCTTTGAGGACTTGGAAACATTATTTTATAACAAATACTAAATATTGCTGCAGTAATTTAACTAATATATTGCATTATATTAATACAAAATATTGTTAGCATCACTATGGTTTTGTTGACTTGAGTTCTGTCATCCAACATTCTTTTAAGTGCTGTATTACACATAGACTCATTTTAATTTTAGGGAAAGCAAAAAGGAGTCCAAGGCAAATGGTTCCAAGATGACTTGCTAATCAGAGAACCATTTTTTTCACAATCTGGTTCTATATCCACTGTAATATTCAAACTGGCCTTTATCCTACAGATACACCTAAGAGAATGCATGATATTACAAGCTGCCAGTTGGTAGAAGGAATGAGATGAAAACCTGAGAGCTTTGCTCAAAGGACTCAGAAAAATTACCATTTTCTTTAGTTCAACAAGTCAACTCAACTGACCTTCACATTCATAGACTTGGTGTCACTGACATGTTGATATTACCAACACCAATTAAAACTGCCAGCAATATGAAAGGGAGGGGTTTGATAAAACATAGATACTCAAAGTCTTTTTTGATTGGTTTTCTAAAAGTTTCACAGATGATTGAAAGAAGGATTCAAATCAGCCCTAACCTGTAACATGTGCTTGGTGATGGTAAGAATAAAAACACATTCTGAAAATTCAAGTCTTTGTCTCTTCTCCACAAAATATTACCATGTTTTCTCTTAACTGCAAATTAAAGTGCTTCCTAAATATACTGTTCTTCACAGAAGATGGGATAAAAGTTTTAAAAAGAGTATAACAAGAAATGCTCTACAAACTAGCCAGTAGTGTCATAAAGAACAGTGAGCCGCTAAGAACACCTTATTGTTAAAATGAATCAGCCACTCCATTACAAATTATTGTGCACATAAACCAAAGTAGAGCTCATAAGAGTCACTGTAACTGCAGTAAGCAGGTAATTTAAATACCACATTGGAAGAGACATTTACTTTTAGAAATCCTTTAATAAGAATTATTTGTCTATGCTTTATGTATTAAAAATAACAGGAAGTAGTGGTGTAATTAGACCATGTGCTAACCCAGTAACTTTATTTATTTCATATATGTGTGTGTGTGTGTGTGTGTGTGTGTGTGTGTGTGTGTGTGTGTGAAGATGCCAGATCCCCTGGAACTGGAGTTACAGAGAGTTGTGAACTGCCATGTAAGTGCTGGAAATTGAACCGAGATCCTTTGGAGGAGCAGCCAGTGCTCTTAACCACTGAGACATCCCTCCAGCCCCTTATCTCTAATCATTATTGCTTGCCTCTGTTTTGTTTTGTTTGTTCTCTAATGCAATGTGGTATCAAATAACATGATTTCCTGTGTATTAGTCATAGCCTCATTTTTTCCAAATAAACTCTTGGTGGTCAGATGCATAACCTGCCTGACTAGTTAGCATCTTTGCCTTGGAAAATTTCAGAGACAGATGTCCTGGCTGGGGTCCAGTTAAGGAGAAAATTATTCACTTTAAAATTAGTTAGAAGCAGTCCATCCTTGAGACAAAATAAATCTAAACTATTTTGGTTCAAATAACACTTTCAACTCTGAGTAAATATACACAGAAATATTATTTTTCTTGTCTAATATATCCAATATTATTCTAATGATTTCTCAATTTTTAGAAATTATGTTTTATAGATATATTTTCTAATAGAATAAATCATGTTTTGCTTGTTTTGCATCCACATTAGTGGTGGCTAACTTGAGCTCACAGAGGTTGGAAAGGAGGACTCCTCCAAGAGGCAAATGAAACTCAGTCCTCACTTAAGATCTTTTTTTAATGGGAACACCAGATGGAGCACTCTCGACCTGCTCTGTCCTCTTGGGCAAGTGATTGATGTTGTTAGTAGAAAGACATGACCACAACATATAGCTGAGTTACTCTCTCTGCTGTACCAGATTTATGAAGCCTGGGTCAATATAAATTGTTATAGGGGACCCACAACCTTTAAATTCACTAGGGAACAATAATTGAAATGAAAACATGGCCTTGATGCTGTCTTTGCTCACTCTTGTTATTGGCAGAGGTATAATTGAATAAAAAACTATCTTGGCATATAATGAGCAGGTAAAGCATGAGGAATTGCCCTCTTTGAGCACTGTATTTAATCCTTAGTGATAGCTCAGGCAATAGAAACAAAGGTGAGCTTTGAAGGCAGAATTGACTGCCATTGCACTAGAAGTCTCCTCAATTTTCTTTGAGTCATTTATTTTTGATTTGGGGGAAGCGAATTCTCTTACAGTGTGCATATGAAAACCCCACCTTCGAAAGGCACATCATTGAATAATCCAACATAATTCAAAAAGGTTTTTACTTTATTTTAAAGTCAAATGGAAACAACAATTCATACTATTATCCTCGTGCAACATATATCATCAGACAGTTTAAAGGGCCTTACAGGCCATTAGGCTAAAACAACAAAATAACTCATAAGCATAGCATTGGGTGCTTATCATCAGCCCATTGTCCTCAACAGGACACATTCCTTCTATTGCATCTGTTTCTTATATTATTGTTCTTTCAAATGCCTTCAGGCTTCATCACAATTGTTATCGATAAAAATCATTGCCTGTATTTCACGTGGTGTTTACTCTTCTAAGTTACTTTGTGGTGCCGTCTCCAAAAGGCCAGGCATTCATCAGTGTTCATCAGATGAACATCTGGGCCTCATGTAACACGAACAGAAGTTAGCTGCATTTGCAGTTAGAGAGAAGAGTGAAGGAAATAAAAGAATCTAAGATAAGACTTTCAACTGAAAAGCAAAGTAAAAATTCTGCAGATGATTGTGGCCCTGTCAATACAGATGGATTTGTAGCAATTCATGTGAATTTGAATGTGATGCTCTATTTACCAAATGGGCTCTGGATTCTCCTTTAATTTTTTTATTATTATATCTGCACAACCTAAAAAGATAAAATGGCAATTGTGTTATGTGCTAGATGGAAAAGCTGGGTCTTTAGAAAGAAATGACTGAGTGAATTTTTATGTGTCATCACTTTATGTCCAGCACTTACATGTCCTAGAGATCCCTGTTGAGGAGAAGCTGTACCCATGAAATCTCAACAATGTGGCTGCTTAAGTAAGCATGGATGAGAGAACCCTCACAGGCCTCATACCCACATAAAGAACTATAAGCAATAAATAACTGCTGAAATGGGAGAGTCAGTTTTCCAGAGGATGAGCCCCTTAATTAATTATCCAATACCAAGGGGCCAACTCAAAAACCATTACATTTGACCAACATTAAAGGACTCAGAAAGTTGTACTTAAATATTTATACATATGTATACATGTATAGATATAATTATTTAAAAATGGGGCCACGGATTTTTTCAGTTATATTTATTTTATTTTATGTGTATAAGTATTTTGCTTGCATGTAACTCTGTGCACTATGTAAATACCTGGTACCCAAGTTGGTCAGAAGAAGGTGTCAGATCCCCTGGAACTAGAGTTACAGATGATTGTGTGCTTCCTTGTGGGTGCTTGGAATCAAACCTGGGTCCTTTACAAGAACAAGTACAAAAGTACTACTGAGCCATCTCTCCAGCCCTGGGGCATTGAATTTGAGGAAAAAAATGGGATGTGGGATGACACATAGGAGTTGGATGGGAGAGAAAGAGGGGAAAATGGTGTAAATACAGTATTCATAAGTGAGATTCTCAAATCAATATATTTTCAAAAATGAATCAAATTACAGCATGCTTCTAGGGTGAGTGAAGGATTCCAAGATGGGTGGGCTTAATCTTGCTCCAAAAGCCTTTGGTTAGCTTGTTAGGAGATCATACACTGAAACCAAGGTAGTTGTGAACTCGCTGTTGTTCTGGAAGAGACCTTTGACTATAGACTGGCTACTGTGTCTGAGAAATCCCTAGTGATGGACCAGGCTCACTACAGGCCAGTGTGGCCAAGGCTGGTTTGGTGGATGATTATGAAAAGAAGTTTAATGCCCTGAAGATTGTTTTGCTGGGATAAAATTGCTCTGGTGGATACTGAGGAAAGAAGGACATAAAGAGCTGTTCTGGATAAGCTCAAGAGAAACATGAACATAATTCCTTCTGATTGGATGACCATTGAGCACATGAATGAAGTGTCCCCAGAAACTGAGTGAGACAAGAAGCATTCCTGTTGGCCTCACAAGCTGATTGAGAACCTGCAAACAGTCTAGAAGGGACCTGCGACCCTTGTGTTACAAACTTTGTGTGCTAAAATAAAGTCATTACATACAAAAATAAAAGAATAAAATTGCTATAAGTTTTCATGTGAAAAAGAGAGGGGACAGGGAGGGAGAGGGAGGGAGGGAGGGAAGGCAGAAACTTGTTGAATTGTATTGTGACACACACTGGGTTATAGGCACAGATGGAATTTGCACCTGTTATTACTTTTTCAGAATGAAGCATCAAAGATCTTTGTTAAAGTAAGAAAACTACGTATCACGGTACTAATGCCTCATTAAAAGTAGCTCTAAAATTAATTAGCTGATAGTAACAGAATAGCAATTATGCCAGGTAACGAGTATGGTATTTACTCTCTGTCCCACAGGAGCCTACTTGCTGTATGTAGAAAAATTCGAAGTGATCTCCCAATATCCTTGTGAGGTGAAGAAATAGAGTGCCCTCCTATGTTTACCTCCACTTTACAGATGGGGAAACTGAGCTCAAGTTCTGCAAATTACACAAAGTGCTGTTTGGGGGAATTATGAGGGTTTTCGGGTCAAGGAGTATAGCGGCCCCTGAGCTCTTGACCACTGCGCTACCATCTTTTTATAAAAAAGTCAAGAACATGATGATAGTTGATGGCCAAGTGGAGGAAGATACAGGGAACAGATAGGATGCCATAGGACTTCTATTAACTCCGAACTACACACACACACACACACACACACACACACACACACACACACACACACTGCAGTGAATGAAATTTCACACAGAAATGCCTAAGGTTAATAATATATAGGTCAAGGTGAAAACACTTGATGATGATGAGAGTTTAACATATACAAATATGTATTAACACAGATTATCTATACAGTATACACACACACACACAATGTGTAATGTAGGTTTATACACATATACATGAATACACCTGAGACATGTTTACAGTGTGAAATAAATCAAAGGCATAATACAACTACAGCAGACCACAAGCGCTAAGTGTGCTTTCTATCACATTGCATTTAATCAGGTACAAACAAATACTCTCATTTATAACTGTTTTTGCTAAGTTTTGTATTCTTTTCCATCATTTAATTATCCTTAATTATTATTCATTGACTAAAGCAATGAATATTTAGTAAGAGACAGAATTAATTATTATTTATTGAGAGCTCACCATGTGCCAAAGTCTGCTGGCAGAGCATAAAGGGACACAATCTTGCCTTTGGAGAATTCTCCAGATAAAAAGAAAAGTCAAATGCAGTTGGCCTTAGTCTGTAAGAAGGTTATTATTCATGCTATGTAGTCCTGAGTGTCAGGATACCTTTGAGTGTATGTATGTGTGTGTGTGTGTGTGTGGGGGGGGTATTTCTATGTATGTGTGTATGTGTAAGTATTTGAGGTATGTATGTGAGAGTGTGGGGTGGTATGTGAATGTGATATGTGTGTGTGTGTAAGTGTGTGAATGAGTCTGTATGCTTGAGTGTGTGAGTACGTGTGAGTGAATATGATCCTATGTGTGTGTTTGTGTTTGTGTGTATGTGTATGTGTAAGTATTTGAGGTGTGTATGTGAGAGTGTGAGATGTGTGCGTGTGAGTGAGAGTGTGATATGTGTGTATGAGTGTGTGAATGAGTCTGTGTGCTTAAGTGTGTGAGTATGTCTGAGTGAATATGATCCTATGTGTGTGTGTCTATGTGTATGTGTGTTTTCACCCAAATAGCCTATGACCAACTCCTTTCTTGTTTGTTTGGTTTTTTTTTTCACTTGACCACTGATTCTCAGAACTTGGTCTCAAAATATTGAAATTAAATTAACATTATAAGATTGTAAAGTATTATTATTGTTCTCGTATAAATAGCAAATATTCTCAAATTGCTTTTACTTCAAATACAAAATATTCATGAGACCTTAGGAGAGAGAGAAAAAAACATATGAGAAGAAAATAGAACCAACGTATAGAGCAGTAATTCTCAACCTGTGGGCCTTGACCCCTGTGAGGGTCAAATGACCCATTCACAGGGTCACCTAAGACCATCAGAAAACACAAATATTCACATACATTCTGATTCATACCAATAGCAAAATTACAGACATGAAGTAGCAATGAAAATAATTTTATGATTGGGGGTCACCACAACATGAGGAATTGTATTAAATAGTCATGGCATTAGCAAGGTTGAGAACCACTGGGCTAGAGCAAAAAGAAATCAATATATTTTGTGCTGTACTCTTTTTTTATTAGCTAACATCCTAGTGTTGACATATGTCTGTCCTGGGTTTCCTAACTGTACATATCAAGCTCACAAAGATGATGTATTCTATTCCCATGAATGTTTATATTTTTGCTCCTTACATGTAATATAAATTATATATTTGTTTAATTTTTCAAATTATTACATGAATTATTATATAGACTTTCTCAGTAGTTTGCGTTCCTCTGTGCTCCCCTTTGGGGATTTATCCAGGCTGATACATGCAGTTCCAGCAACATGGGTGACCTTCTGTATTTTGGTGGCCCATAAGAAGCCATGAACTAATTTCCACCTTTTCATAGGTATTGAGCCCCCCAGCAAACATCTCTACCACAGGTAAGTCTCTGTGCATCTGCAGAAGCCAGCCTTTGTAAACCATGGAGCTTCCCCAACCACTGGGACGATTTAGCTTTGTTAGTGGCAGGTTGTTTGTGGCAGGTTATCTGCCTACTCCTGAAGCTTGTTGTCGCCATGAGGACTGCCATCCACTCTCATCACTCCGCATTTCAAAAGATAGTTTTTTAATTGAAAATATAGTGTTTTAATTGTACATGTATGAGTGTTTTGCCCTACATACTTTTGTGCACCACATGTGTTCCCGGTGTCAACAGTGGCCAAAAGAGGGTGTCAGATTCCTGGAACTGGACTTACCCATGGTTGTAAGGTGTCATGTGGGTGCTGGAAACAGAACATGGTTCCTCTGAACAAGCACCCAGTATCTATGGAACCATTTCTCCATCCCCAGGAGACGATTTCTTTCAGAGCGAGCCCTTGCTGTGCATGTCCTACTGAAGACAATCTCATCCTTTATTTGAGAATAATAAACACTAGAACAAAGGGAGACCCAAGTCCTTTCCCTGACTATGCAGCCATTGTCCTCACTAGGCTTTTCATGCCATGTTGGGGTCTTTCTCTGACATGTATTTTCTCCATACTAGCCACCCTACCCAGCCTCAACCTTTAAATACAGTTGTTTTTTTTTTTTTTTAAGGGCACAATAGCTTGTTTAATCTTCCAAATTTTCTTTTCTGACCTTCATCCAACCTTTCTTCCATCCTATCCTTTGGCCCATGGGCATCTCCTTTCTAACCTCTATTATTTCACTGCAACTGTCTAAGAAGTCCTCTTAAAAGTTATTACATCCAAGGAACATTTTTCAGTTTCTGCCCTCTTGGGTTTCTGAAGAATCTGGCAAAATTGATTCATTCCTTTCAATTTTATTAATGTTGAAGTAATGCGAATACACAAATATGTGTTTCTAATCACAGCTGAGACAACCATTCCATATCACTCCCTTAAACAAGCATAGGCATTTTTGCTGTACTTTCCTGGATGAGTATTTAGAAAGGAATAACACATGCAAGGACTTCTTCTTCTCCTTTGTCTTTTTAAAAATTAACTCACAGTCTGAAATCAATGGAGGTTTCTCTGAAAGAACTTTGAGGCAGAAACAGCCTTCTGTGTCCTGTGCCCTTCTCCCCTCAGGGTTCATTCCACCTGCTTTCCATAACTGCCTCCCTGAGCCCTTGTCAGAAGCTGCTGATTGTAGATCTCCTTATCACCCTCTTGGAGTGTTTTCTTCTCTTTCCCAGTGAATTGAACATCCTGCACAAGCCCACATTTCAACCATTCTCTGATATTTTTTCTGTTCATAGTTTAGTACTGGCTGTTCTTATATATAAGAAGAATCATTATTTTGTACTTTGTCTTATTCAATATAAAATGGTATATTTTCCATTTTACTTTACTGAGGTACAACTAAGATTCAAAAACACATTTGATGTATTCATTTTGGTGGATTTTGAAATATGTTTTCCTATAATAACACCACCAAAAGGAAGCTGTTATACATATCAACCACTCTATGAGTATTCTTGTGTTTTATTTTTCTTATTTTGTTTTTTGTCACAAAGAGGAAATGAGGAATAGAAATGGTTAATTGAATTCAGAAGATGGATATGAATAATTACATATCACTGCTCACTTTACCTAGTTTTGTGATCTGGGTGACCTAATTTGCCAATCAGATTGCAGAGACCAGTTTATCTGTAATGTCCCATTGTCTACTGCTGAGACTGGCAAGGATAGGCCTTGTAATTGTTTTTGCATATTTTAAGATGCACAGTAACATATTAGTGGTGAATACTGTGTTGTCCAGAAGATTTCTGAATGTATTTATAACATGTAACAAAATCTTTTTATACATTAAAAAGGGACCTACATTGATTCCTCCCCTCCCATCAGCCCCTTTCTATTCTCCATTCTATCATCCACCATTCTATTTTCCAAGACCTCTATGTGCTTGGATGTCCTACCGACCTTGTCCTTGTGTGACTAGCCTATTTCACTTGGCATACTGTTCTCTGTGTTTCTCTATATTGCCATGAGTGGCAAGAATGCCTTCTTTAAGATTAATAGTCTATTGTACATGCATACCCATTTTCTTCAGACACACATCCATCACACACTTAAGCTTGTGGGGCAAGAGTTGGATAACAAGATGAGAAATAAAAATGTTCTGACTTGTCATTGCTACTTTGGAAGCAGAAGAGGTATAACCAAAAGATGTGATAGCCCTGGCGACTAAAGATGGTCCCAGGTAACAATCAGCAAGATAATAGCAACTGTAATCCAACAACTTCAGGGAAACAGATTCCCCCCTAAAGCTTTGAATCTGGTTGACAGAGCTTTAAGATGCTGTTTGTGAAGTTTTAATATACTAGACCTATTTTAGTAATTCATTTTAGCATCTACAGAAACCTCATGTTCTGTAAAGCAAGGATTGTATTTCTGTCTTTTTGTATTGCCATGAATAACTAGCTTTGGTTCTGGGTACATGTCTATTAATTAAATTAATGAACAAATTAATTAATGCCCAAATAGCATTACATTGTGTTAGCTTTACTTAGTAAGAAAATGGTCTCACTAGGTAGTCAAGGAATAGAATACACCAATTAGGTTTAGATTCTAGATGGATGGGAAACGCAAATCAACCCTGGAGAAAGTCTTTGTTTTTCTTATGTTGTCAGCAATATTTAACCATAGGAATGACGAGGTTGGGCTCTTCCAATGTAATTTTTTTTAATCTCCATTTACTTGATAAGGGTAATTATGGAACAACAGCAGGAAATGTATTATTGTAGCAATATGGCCTCCAAAATCTAATCTCAGCATGACCGTTGGACCTGAGTCCCTTCAAGGCAAAATCAAAAGAATACGTTAAAATAATTCAAAGGAAGGTGTGCATGGATAGCACTTATTAGCACTCTTTTGAAGAGGAAATCTTGACTTCTGTGCTTTATTCTGAAAAAGGGGAATGTGCACAAATGGATTTGTAAAAAAATGATAAAAGTAGTGAAACATCTTAAATGTTGCAACACTTCTAAGCCTGTGCTACTGTGTGACTTACATGTAGATAGTAAGTACTAGGTGACCAGGTTTCAGAGAGCTCAGATACAGATCACACAAGAGAGCAATATGCTGTAGTAAACACTTCATCACATGTCTGCTTGAGTGGCATCTGTGATCCACTTGTGTTTAGGAATTCAACCTCATTTTGACTCTCAGGGGAAGGTACAGTCTAGTGACATGTAGCAATGGTGTTCACCAGAGTGGTCTCCATACAGAACGCTTGTTGTGCTGAGACCCAATTACCCTACATCTATGATATTGTCCTCGCCTGGCGCTTTAGACCCTACATGTTGACCTTCTCTCAATATCTGTAACTTTCATGTCCATTTTTCTATCTTCCCTACAAAGCCAGTCACCCAGGTCACAAAACCAGGCAAAGGAAACAATGCATGAGTTATTCATATCCTTCTTCTCTTCAATTAACTATTCCTTTACCTCATTTCTATGAATTTACTGACATATCTGTCATGCTACTTTCTTCAACTTACTGGACAAACTAGAATCACTGGTTAAAATTCAGACACAATCAATACAGAAATGTAAAATGCTACAGTAGTTTTGAAGGAATATATTTCTTTTATGTATTTTACCTTATAAAGTTAAATACACCCTTATAATTAAATAGCCCCTATATAGTTTAGCAAGCAATATGCATGTGATCTTATTGCAAAAATATCCAAAGGCCTCTATAAAAATATTCATAGACATTCTTATAATTACTAAAAACTGAAAATCACCCAAATTCCTGTACACGGGTGATCCAGGTGGATTATTTTTGGTACATCCGTACAATGGAATATAACTTGGTAATAAAAATAAATGAACTATTGACATTTGTTACAACATGAATAACAGAAAGAAACCAAAGCATATTGTGTGATCCCTCCATCTCACATCCCCAGAAAGAGATGACTATGACAGGGAGCTATGTACACATAGCAGGTGTGGATGAGAGGGGCATGATGTGAACACAGGGCTGATGTTAAGGGGGTCTTTCTGAAATCCTCCGTTTTGTATTGTAATAGTGGTCATGCAAATTTATACATTTATAATTGTTCATTTAGAACTTAATTCACAGAGCAGGCACATGTATGCACACACATGCATACATGCACATGTGCACACATACACAAAGCCATCAAACTATTTGAAACTATTTTGTGCTATATTGCCAAACAAATCTTAACTAAAAGATACAAATTCGATATAGCAACACACTCTGTGGGAATTCAGCACTTTCAATTTTCTTATAGAGTGTTTAATGGCCCGTGATCTGCCCATTGAAAGACTATGTTTGGTTGTCTGGTAGTTGCTGTTCTATACATCAGTTACATCCTGTTGTTTGTGTTTGATTTTTCCATGTCTTTATAATTCTCTCATGGTTGGAGGAGCTGACCAGGGTGTCACATTTGAGCCACTTATTAATTACTGTGGACTTATTCCTACTTTTCTTATATCTCTGTCAGTGTGTGCATTGTGTATTTGGAGGTTCAATGGCTTTTGTTGCTTGCTTTTTGTTTTGCTTTGATCTTAGTATACACATGAATAGAGGGTTATATCTTTTAGAAAGATTGGTATTTTATCTCTAGCTAATATCTCTTTCTGTCTCTAACAGTATTCTTCCCTGTGACTTTATTGCATGCTAATATAGTTATACTTGCTCTTTTAATTTTTTACACTGCACAGCACCTTTTCCTTCACTCGAATACATTATATCCACGTCATTTCATTTGAATTGAGTCCAATTTTATTGTATTTTGATAATCTCTCTTATTTAATTCCTAGCTCAAAGGACACTGGGAGATGATATATACTTTACCTATTGAGATGGGCTCTATCTCATGGGGGTTCCAGCAGGAGGGGGAAGGAGGACCACTTGCCCTCTCTCCCACTTCCGGCAAACACTATACCACATTCTCTGATGACACAGACAGGGTCAGGCTCTTCTCTTCCTCTTGTGTGATCTCATTAAACTTTATTTCCTCTTTGAAAAACTCTTGATACATTTTTTTGTTCCATATCTGTCCTCCTTTGACAATCAGATTGCAGAGATCAGCTTGCAGTCAGATTGCAGAGATCAGCTTGTCATAGATATCCCATTGTCTTCTGTGGAGACTGGCACAAGATAGGCATCTGCTGGCATTAGTGAAGCCGACAAGAGCTTTGACTCAAGATGCTTTCTTTTCCTCTCTGGCTTGGCTCCCGAGGTTGCCTTTCATCCTGTGTTTTGCAGCAGGGCAGAATTGGCATCATTCTGTCTTGGAAGATCTTGGGCTCCTTTCTCTAAATGATAAATAAAATTAAACTCATTGACCTCTCATTCTTTAATCATTCAAATAATCCTTTTGATCTCTGGCAGTGAAGTCCAGTTAACCTCCTTACCCAAGGACTCTGCCCCCAACAGTGTTCCTGCCGTTCTGAGAGACACCGTGAAAACTTGAGTGTTGGGGAGACCATAAGGCAGCATTCCCTAGCTTCTCTGAGGTATCCCTGTTCTTTCTCTACTTTTTGTAAGTCAGAGAGGGAAGTGTGTGTGACAGACTGGAATGTATACCTGGGATGTACCATTATCATGAGGTAAAAACAAAATATAATTATCTATTTCCAGTTGTCCGTTGTGAAAGGCTACTTTACCACATATTCCTCAGCAATTAAAACTAAGATTCTGGATTAATTATACCTTCAGTGCTCTGGTTCTCTTTGGTTTTCCTATTCATTAAGAGCTGCTTCTGTATCATGTTAAACCAACAGTCTTCAGATGTCCTAAACACATTGTGCAACAGAAGCTTCACTGCCCAGCAGTCAGGCCAGCCTCTGAGCTGAATCACCCTCCCAAGCATTTGTTTTCTTTCCCCTGGAGGATATTAAGTTTATGTGGCTTAACTCTCCTGAAGTTAAGCAAAAGTAATATTTTGCAACAAATGGAATGGTTTAAGGCCTGGTGATTCATCAGTAAGACTTCAATACACACTGAAAATTGTGCAGTGGCAAAATGAGGTGCTCTGATTGGTACAGAGTTTATCTAGGCTTGTCCACATAAAACAGGCCCCACTGAGCAGTAAATCTCATTTTATGTGATCAGGTTTATTTTTTTAAATGGACCACTCAGGATTCATGCTATAATAACTATTTTTACTGAGTATCATCAGAGGATCCTTCTACCGCCTAACCATGTCCTCAAAATACAAATTAACATATCCACAGGGGTTGGCAAAATAAGCACATTGCACATAATATGCACCTAGTATGTACCTTTTGAACAAAAAAATGGGTAATATATGCATAAGGACATTTGAAAACTCTCAAGATACTCTGTAGATACAGGCAGTCTTAGGATTTCAAGGCATATAAAAGTTCATATCATGAATAGTTCACAATATTTTGAAATACATAAATGGATTTGGAGAAAGGAGTATGAATGTATTTATACAAAATTGGAAATGTGCAAAAATGACTTCTACTGCATGTATCAAAATTAATAATTTGTTTTGAATAACTCAAGGTACATGACATATCATGCTTTTATTTAGAGAAATATCTATCTAGAGAGTTTATTTAACCCCTTCTATTTTCATCATTTTAGACTTTATCACTTCTATGGATATCTTTATAATTGCTGCTTAACAATATTTGGTATAGAGGTGAGATTTGCTTCAATTTAAAATCATTCCCTTCTTAAGAAAACACTTTTAATTATGGATTAAAAAACGGTTAGCAGGTGGGAAGAAGTTCTGTTTAAGTCCATATGTCTATTACCGATGTTAGCACTAGAATATCAATATGTTTTTGTCCATAGTCTCTGGTGATATTTAAATATCTTCCTAAATGTTTTTCAGAATGACAGTAGAAAGTTTTCCAGGAATATCTTAGTTAACTTATGGCCTTCTGCACAATTGCTTTGGAGAAAACAAAACTCAGACCACATGATTCCTTCTTCTGGGAGATTTTTTCATCTGGCAAACATCTTCCAAAAACTTATTCCTTAGCTACACTACTTGTATAAAGTCTCAGGTAAAATACTAAAAGAAATAGAGCACAAAAGGGAGACCAATGGAGGTCCCCTCCCCAACTCCAACCACAACATATCAAGGTAATGAGTTTGTACAGGGAAGGACTTCACATTGAAATCTGATCTTGACCCCTATGTTTCTTATGATGGTAGATTCAAAGGAAGTATTTACTAATAGGAAGATTCTTTTTTTTTTTTTTTTT
Source organism: Onychomys torridus (assembly GCF_903995425.1). Taxonomy (NCBI): domain Eukaryota; kingdom Metazoa; phylum Chordata; class Mammalia; order Rodentia; family Cricetidae; genus Onychomys; species Onychomys torridus. Next base: position 81,254,554 of record NC_050452.1, on the reverse strand, counting down.
TGAATGTTGAATGTCATTTATTGAAGGAGGGAGAGGGTCTTAAATACAGGCTTACAGCACAATGGGAGAACCCTGGAGAGCAGAAGTTTGCTATCAATGTTTTACAATCTTGCATCTAAGCTATTAATGCCCAATATGCAGGATATACAGACAAGAAACTTCCCTTAAGCATTCAGGAGAGTGGAACCCAGCAGGGAATTAGCATAGGGAGGATATCAAGGTCAAAGTAAGCAAGCAAGGCAACAGTTACCCAAAATGGGGGTCTGGGCCCTACAGGTCCCCCCTTTTACTAAAAACTGAGCTTCTGACTTAGATTGTGTGGGATGTCAGCAAGTCATCTTACCTGTCATGGAGACACCTGTCTGGCCACACTCCACAAGAGAATTTGACATCACTGCTGCTGTTGCTGTTATAGCAGTGGCGGCCACCGCTGCTACTATTTCTGGGATTGCCATTTCATAATTGGTTACTACAGCTAGCACAGTGGAGACCATGGCAACAAAAGTAGCTACCACAGTTAGTTAACCTTTCATTCTATTGGGCATGATAAATTTAATTCAGTTGGCTTAATAAGTTTAATTTCAATTGGCTTTGAAAGTTATAAATTTATAAACTCAAGTTCCATTTTCTTTTGGGATACCATCTTACAAGGACTCCAATTTGCAGTAAGGAAGGGAAAGGTTCAGTTGCTTTTAGCCTACTGGCTATGGGTGGGTTAGGACTTCTGCTGGTCTTTTCTGTGTCGAACACACAGATTGCAAGCCCAGCACCACTTTGAGATCTTTGGCAGCAGTTAACTTTACAGCTCACACACGATTGAGCCTGTATGATAATGAGTATTCAGAGACAGGTAATACCTGGGGGGCGCTCACCAACCTAAGACAGGAAGATTCTTATATGTTTGCAGTGGGCTGATTAATGGCCTTCCCAGCATTCATGTCTTTCTCCCCAGAACCCATGATTGCTACCCTGTCTGGAGAAAGGGAAACTACAGGCATGTTCATACTGAACTATATGAGTGAGGGTAGGATATCATGGTGATCTTTGTACGTCAGCAGATCAGAGACAGCTGCTGAGGACTGCAGGCCTTTTGTGAGACACTTTGGGGGCAGACAAAGCTAATGATGGCAGGCAGCAGTAGAAAATGAAAAGGCCAAAGAAATGAATTGCCTTTCCAATGCTTCTAGAAAGAACTTATATATCTGAAATTTTAGCTTTAGCTCATTGTAACTGATTTCCAACTCCTGCCATCCAGAACTGGGAGAGAATAAATTTGTTTTGTATTGAGACACACTAAATGTGTAGAACTTTGTTACACTAGCTATAGGAAAGTGAAATAAACTATCTCTGCTCAATTTAGTTATTAAAAGTTTCTCAAAGCCAGATATTTTGAACATATAAGGTTATAACCTTGAGGTGAAATTTATCAAACTGACCTTTCAAGTTATGGGAAATATTTTTAAAGAAAACTGACCCTCACCCTGTTCATGAGGCCTGTTTTAGGAATTTGAGAAATACACGATATTTGAGTATCCAGGAAGCTAAATGAATCAGCCTTTCTCTGTCATTGGATAAGAACTTTTGAAAGTACTGCTTCAGTGTTAGAAATGCATCTGGTCAGTAGTTGCTGGGTAGTGGTAGTACATTGAGTTGCTAGGCAACCATGATGTTGCAATCACTTTCTTTTCTAGTGTGTTCTGTATACCACTGAATATCCCAAAAAGTACACTGTAGGTCATGATGTAGTCCCCTACAGTAGCTTTTTAAGTTACTTACAATTCTTTCCAATTTTCTGAAATATCCTTCTCCTTAGGAGTCTCAAGATGTTCATTACAAAACTCTTCAAAATTTCTCCCATAAAAACATTAAGAATTTGTTGAAGATTTTTACACTTGAACATATTGTTTAAAATATAATCATTCTCTCTGTGTGACAGCCTCACACAAACAAAGTATTTAAAGAAAATGAAGGTCTGTCATTGCTCTGTTTAATTAGCAGAAACTTTTAGAATTGAAAGATGTTTCAAAAAGTAGAAGAACTCAAAGGGAACTTGTGTAATCATGGTGGTTGTCTGATTTTACATTAGAATTTCATCAAGTCAAAATTCCATTTATATGTGTCATCTGCTAGACTGGTCAGTTTTGTTTCACATTTTGAGTTTTCTCTTTCCCCAATTACTTTTACAAATCAGATGGTGGAGTCCATGAGCATGCCAAAAGATTTATACTTGCTTCTGATTTGACACATGGTGCAGCAACTCCCTTTACCATCTATGGCTTTGAAGGCACCCAGCCCTTTTCCTTTGTATCTAAATTGTTTACCATCTTGTATTTTTCTTTATGAAAAAAATGCATTTATTTTTAATAGCCTAAACTCTGGGATTTCTTTTCTAATATCTCTAGTTATATTGAATATACTTAAATGTACATTTTAATTATGTTTACAGTTTACTTTGTATTATGACTAATACCTGCAATCCTGTAAAGATAACTCATCAGCGATATAAATAATTTTACCATGATTAGGATTATGAGACAAAATTTAGGATGTTTTTCTTTTTCTCCTTTTTTTTTGGGGGGGGGGGTTAATGGAACTATTATAATAGCCTTCTACATTAAGACCAGGGTGAGTTTGTGCAAGGTTAACTATTCAAATATACTTATAGATCCTAAACTGTGTCAAATTACTCAACAAAATAGTTGCTGCTGACTATGTTCTATGGGCAACACAAGCATAGTTATTGCTAAGTAAATAAACTTTTTTTGTTCAGTATTGACTAGAAGAAAGTTTAAATTTTAAATTTCTATAATGTATAAACTATCTCATAACAGCTTCAGACCAGGTTGAGTTCGAAGGTTTTTTGCCTCTTTATTTGCACATTTGAGATACTCAATGAGACTGTAAGGTCAGAATGAACTGCATTAATACTTTTAATAATGACTTGCTCATTTTCTGAGAGGTTTTTTCATACACTGACTATAGTACAAGTTGCTCTGACAAATTCTACTGTAAAAAAAAATTAACTAAGAAATTACTCCATTATGACTTAATTACCAAATTATATGTTAGAGTTCAGTGTCTTTTCTGTAACTACATTGGCAGTTTACAGAGCTAATACTGCCAAACTTTACAAGAAAGAAGGCACTCATCACAAGTTTGAGATAATTAATAAAGCCTCTGGTTACACCATTTTAATGCAAACATCAGAACTGGGAAGAGCGTTTGGTATTTCAGTTTGTCTCCAGTCTATGACTGAACAGCTGGCTTCTCAAGCCAGCCAGCCAGCCGGTGGCTAGGTTACCATGTCGGACCTCCTTCGTCTCATTCCTAAGCTGACTCATGTGGAAGGCAACGTCAGCAGAAACATTTATATATAAATGTATACGCAGTCCTGTGTACTCTCGTATTAGAATTTTCTTCTGGCAGGGGGACAAAAATGTATTTCACAGAACAGCACGAGGCCTGCTATATTCTGGGTTTTCAATAAATGTATTCCTTCCTTTACCCGGTTGACTGAAGAAAGCTCCAGTAAATACAGAGACATCCTGAAACTGAAGTGTTCTCAGAATACAGCACAGACATTGACCAGCTATAACACTAATCTAATGAGACTTGGCTCTAGCTACCCTGAGCTCCCTGACTACAGACAACATTCTCTAGCTTCACCTACCCAGTACTTTAACTATACAGCAGATGCACTAATTATTCTTAGCATTTAGCAGGTGTGTGTGTGTGTACCCACCACTTTGGGAGTAGTCATTAAATTCTCATAAACTTACTAATGTGATAGGGTTGAAAACCTAATAAAAGTTAATGCAAAGGAATAAATTACAATGTTTTTTAATACTTGTATGTATAACCTTACTAATTTTGTCTTCAGAAGTTTCAAACCTAAAATCTAGTATGCCAATCAATCAGAAATGTCTCCACTAACTTGCTCGCCATAATGCAGATAGTGTTTCAACTTTGAAATAAAGGAATAAGTCTATCTCCGAATGGTAAATAAGGGTCAGCGACACTCAGATAATGAAATTCAGTTTGTAGAGACATCCATATCTTATATCCAGTAAGGATTTATTAAAAAACAACAAATAATGAATAATTTGTTATTTAAATAATTAGAACAAAGTTCACTGGAAATATAAGCAAAAGTTCCGGACAATTTGAAATCTAAGGTTTTAAACCTTATACACTCTTAAGAAAATAGTAATTAACCATAGATGACAGATGCTGCTTCTCAGTCAATGGAGACTCTCGAGCTTTACTCTGCATCTCATTGGGAAGGAAATATAAATTTTTAAAATAGAATTAACTTGGGGGAAGGCATCAGCACTGCAACTCTTAGCACCAAATGTTTCTTCTTCAAGCACCAAATGCTTTACGGAAAACATTCCAAGTATCAAAGTTTTCAGATAGATAAATATTTATGGATCAAATCCATAAAGAACAGACATTGTTATGAAATATATATAGATGCCTTCAAAACTTTCTTTCTAGGCAGAGGAGACACATAAGTTAGGAGTCGTTCCCCACTTAATTGCTTTTGCAACCTTATGCAACACAAATGGATGATGGACAAGACCCATTTGTTTGCACAAAAAAGGAGATCTCAACTGACATCATGTCCAGATAAATCACACGGGCTCTATTGCTATGTATGAAAAGTGTCATGTAGAGCGTTTCAATGTCCTTTGCCAAGAAGATTAATTTTAAAAACAAATTCTTCTCATTTCTGGTTAGATTTGCGATTAAAGCATAACATTACTCTGGTTCATAAGTTTAAGGGCAATGAAATTCCATCTGTCTTTGAACCTTATGAATGATACTTTTTCAGTCTATGTATAGACTTGTGATTCACCCTCTTCATTTACAGCTCTTTGTTGTATTTTTATTACACATCTCCAGCCAGTGCAACAAATCTCAAGAAAGCTATTTTGCCACTTAAAGGCAGAGGTTTATTTACATTTCTTGTGGTGCAAATATGCTACATGATTCTGTAAAAATTTAAAGTGGTTACCAAAGAAACACAGTCAGAGCTTCTACAGTATTTTGGATGCTCTTAAAATATCACTGATGGGCACACCTGCATCATAAAGGAAGTTCCTATTGGAGAAAGTAGCCATGGGTCCTGCTCTAGAGGCAGACACAGAACAAATGTCTATAAGGACTTACGGCAGAAAGAGTTGGGTGCACTTATCAGCCTTCTACATTGCACATGCACACACACATTGTACCCCCCCCCCAGCATCAACTGTGAATCAACTGTAAACATACTGGATGTTTTTCAATTGAATAGAATTCTATATTGTTACTAACCAGAGGAGTTATGTATTCAACCCAAGAGAGTATAAGTTCTATGTGGGCTTAAAGAAACTGATAACAAAGACTTAGGTAAAAATTTTATTCATTAATATGTGGAGGTGTGACTTTGGATCCAGCCAGTCAGTGACATAAATAAGTTTGAGCAAAAAGATTCAAGCTAGAGAATATGTATGTGCATTTGTATATTTGTGTGTGTGCGTAAGGCTTCTTGGAGCAGTGCCACAAACTTGGACACCAACCAAAAGTATCACTGCAAGCCCTTTGAAATGTCCATAAAGAGCACAATGTGGGTAATTATACCAGGATGCTCCAAATCGATTTTTCCATCTTGTGCACTCACATGCCCGCCAAACATGAAATGTTCGCCTTCTCCCTTCCAAAGTGATGGTTGTTGAACTTATTTTTAGTGTCATTTGATAAGCCTTTGTGCTCGCAGAGAGACATCCCACTGACCCAGCCACTGGTCATTGTCTATACCAGTTCACATCAAAGCAGGCGCACTTTGTCAGGTTTCCAGTCGAATATCCATTTCGCATCTGAAGTACAGTATCAAAAGTGACTAGATCATCTGAGCTATTTCCTTCAGCTGCTGCCGCTGTCCTCCCCCACCGTGTTTCTGCTCACGCTAACATAATTTGGCATCGTTGATGTGACACGATGGTGATATTTCTAAAAATTTATATAGTACATAGATTGTCAATGCTTTCTGATGGCGCCCCTCCTGATTTTAATTTATAAACTAAAGAAAGGAGATCTTTTTTCCTGGGCTGAATCACATCCAAGGTGTGGTGCTTCTCAATATCCAAGTAACATGCATACAGTGATAGGTCATTCAATGTCAAAAGGCATAAAAAAGATGAGCAAAGTCTTCACAGGCTGCTGCTTGCTGTTGCCTTTAATTATATTAATTAAACTTTGAAATTTTCATGCAAAGAGAGTTGCTGGCTTGTGACGCTGAGGAGCCCTTGGAGACTTGAAAGAAGAAAAAAACCCTGAGCAGAAGCTTGGTGGTTACTGCTTCCTTAAATTAAAAGCCAAACAAACACGTAGGTGTGTTTACAGATACTAATGCTTTACGCACTGCTAAATCCTAAACACTGAGAAAGGAGAATCTACCAGTCAGGAGACAAGGTCTCAAATCATGAGTCCTTATGCTGCGCTCCAGGTCTTTGGTTGGAGGCGGTCTTCCTGTTGAATTAACGCTCTATTAATTCTCTCGTCCCGAGTGCATAATGAAAGAAAGGTGTCTTGGAAAACTAAAGGGCAAAATCCTGCTTGCATCCAGTACCTTGGGGCGTCTTGTCCACATTTTGTCATGCGTGTACACTTTCAGTTGTAACAGTGACAAGATTTTCTAGTCAGAAAATTCCTGTAAGGCACAAAGTCATAGAGGACTGAGAAGGCTTTTGTTATCTGACATAGCTACAAGGCAGTGGACTCCATTATCTGTTTAGCCTGGTAGGAAATTTCATGATCTGCATGCAGCTAAAGATCTTGCCGAACAAAAGCACAAGCGCCATGCCTCCATGTCAAAAGCACCAGTCACCATTACAAAAACCGCATGGCTGGTGGGTCTCCAGTCTTTGCTTTGGTATCATCTTTACATCATAGCTGTGTCTGCTTTGTCCTCCTACATATTCAAATAAGCTTTGCAGAAACCGTAGCATGCAAATTAACATTCCTCTGTATTTTCAGTGTCATAAATCATGAGTTATCGCCGCCGAGTTTCATCACCTCTCATGTAGATGGCAGAGCAAGTATTTGAAAATGTTTGGTGCACAGAAAGCAGGAGAGAAAACATTTCCCAACAGGAGGAACTGGGCTGTTGTCCCAAGAACTTCCGAGATGCACTGGACCGTCCATTCTGTTGGAAGTCAGCATCATGAAGATGTGCTGTCTCCTTATCTTCTCATTCTTTGTGCTCTCATTTTATTGATGTGGAACTCGGGAAAAGTTTATGCACCGACCCTGAGGGAAGAAGGAGATCCACAGTGAAATACTGAAGCAGTTGTTTAAAAGCCAAGGAACATCTAGTTTCCACAACATGACACAGCTAATGATACCCAAGCTCAGAACAATGTCCACACAAGTCACAATGTCATATCATTTTCCTTGGCTCAACACAATATAGCTCAGGTTTTACTTTACCATTTTTTCCCCTACAGAAAGTTAATTTATTTGATGGTATGGTAAAATCCACATAGAAAAAAACAAACAAAAAAAATAAAACAAACCAAAACAAAACAAAACACATCATGCAACTAAAACTTTCTTAGTGCTGTCTAATGTGTAGTACCACTGTCATAGAAATCAAACTATCAAAGACATTGTATACTTCTCTGTGATGAAAGAAAATGGAAGGATTTTCTTATGTCATTTGGTGATTCTAAAATGTTCACATGTAAAGCATATTTAATAAGTTACAAACACTGAGGATAAGGAAACATGAGACTGGATATAGATGTCTTCTTTGTGCTATATTTATGAATGTCTTTTGCAGCTCACAGCCTTGTTTGATATCATGTCCAGTGTTGCCGACCCATTTCTTACACCACAATAGACACTGCTTTCCAACACTCCGAAATTGAGACAATTTTTTTGAATTATGTATTTTCAGGGTATTTTCCAGTCCAATTTCTAAATACTTTAGGGAAAGTTGGGTGGACACACTGATTCACAAACTAGTCACAATCCAAATAATATTTGAAAAGAAAATTTCCAATTATTGATGCAGACTCTCCTTTCCTCTCTTGGTATGATGCTGTTGACCTATCATGTAACTTATGTCTAGAGTCCTCCACTAGCCAAAAGCTAGTCCATTCTCTCCTAGATTATGTCAGAATAATCATGTGATTAAGACTTTTCCATTTGTTATTACATCTGCTCTCAGAAGTTCATCATGTTAGAACTTCCCCTAATGTGAGTGCTTGTTTGAAATACTTGATGCATGGAAATTATATAAAGAAGGAGAAGAAGAGAACCTAGACCATAAAAGCTTAATTTTTGTTCATTTTCAATTCAAACATAATTGCTCAACAAATTTTTAAAACTTCAGACATTTTTGAATACATAAAGATCAAAAAGAGATAGAGTTTTTATCAACTTCTACTAAAAGGCAATTGACCATCAAAGTTTTTGTCTTCTAAATAATTTTGGAAGAAAGAATATTTCTACAAATACTAATTTTATTCGTTTGTACCTAATGTGAAGACAGGTGCAAGTTTTAGATAATAATACATATCTTATATCATAAATTATACTTAATATGAATATATAATTTAATTTTCTCAGTTTTCTGAATTTTTGACTCAATATTTCTCTATTTTTCTAAATTTAGGCTCATGCTCTGTTCATACATGAAATCCACATATACTGTTTTGATGCATTGAGTATTACCTATAGTGCATATTTTGGCATTAATATAACTAACTTGAATTTTATGCTCTACAAATGATTGAGTCATGTTTGAGTGATAAAATTTGTCAATAAAAATTGAATTAAATTAACATCATAATACTTCATTACTTTCAAAATGAATTATAAATATATTTCTTCTGCTTTGGGATGGAGGTCTCTTTGATTTCAACTTATTCATTTTGCATGAGAAATTATTAGCAGTAGAATTTGCTAAATATTTAAAGCAACTAAACATAGGCAGAACAAATATGAATTTACTACTGACTTTAGGCTATAATTAAATATTTTAAAGTATATTGCCTTATAAATGCATTGTGATAACTCAATTATAAGTTGTTGATCTTTCTCAATATACTTAAATCAATTGGGCAAATTAATTCCAAAGCAAGATCACTCTAAACCAACCTAAAGTAAATGTTTTCTATCATATAAGAAAGGTATATGTTGGTAACTGGCATCATTTTATACACTCTTTGAAGGTCATGATTATTTATCTAATAAACACTATAACTTTAAAGAAATAAAGCTGCCTTCCTTTTAAAGCATACTGTTTTATACAACCTTACACTGAACATATTACCTAATTACTGAGTTTCTGTGGTAAGGAAACCACTCGGATGTCATGTAAGCAGAAGTATAAGTTGGCAAAATCTAGATGGTAAGCAACTATGCACAAAGTGGTCTAAAAACACTTCTTTCTATTCTTTGAATCTAATCTAATGTTGGGACTTAAAATATTCACCATGGGACTTTTGTAATAGTGAATCGATAATGTCAATTTATATTTCTGTTCAACAATTCAGAGAATAAATTATGATTCTCCTAAGTCAATACCATGTGGCCAATCAAATGGGGATCTTTAAAAGATGAAGGAAAATAGTAGTGAAAAGAGAATACCAAAGTGTTATATATACATTATCATAAGTGTGCAAATATGTGTCTAGAAAGTGAAAGATCAGCAGACAGCTTATCAGTCAACCGTGAGGAGGATTCTCCATGATATCTTACTTTTCATTTGTACATTTTCTGTACACTTGCATTTATTTAATCACTTTTAAATAAACATTAATTTTCAAACAATAAATTCAGTGACCCAAAATAAGTTCATCTATAATTAAATTTCTTTACAACACTCTGCATGTATGCATTATTAAAGTCAGTCCAAATATCTACTCATGTTTTGCTTTTGGGAACCACCATTAACTGCTCAGTAAGAGATTTCCAACACTTGCTAGACTCATTCATTTTCTCGTCCAGGTTGCATCTGATATTTAGCATCCAGGTGAACCTGTATGAATTGCAGGTCTCCTCAGGGGTGGGAGTGTCTGGAATCAGCAGATCAAGTAGTAGATCTTAGAATCTCCACTCGGCATTTTCTATAAATATGTGATCTATAGATAGCACTGAAAATCCTATAATCTAGAGTCTTCCTTTATTTTTATGGTACTATATTTCAGGAGTCTTGATAAAAAAGCTGTTCAGGCATCTGACAAGGTTATAGTTGGCTACTTTTTAAATATACTTGTTTATATGTAAGGACATGGTAACACCAATTACAGCAGTGGTTCATCACATTTATACTTCTGAATAAACGTATCCAATGGTTCATTTAACCACATTTAACCAGAGGAAGGAGAATCTGCAATTTTCATACATGAAAATTTCCTAGCCACATTGCTAGCTAGGGTACATGTTTCTCTGTTCAATTAATAACAACAAAATATGCATGCTTTTGGTACCCGGCAAAATGGTTTGAAAATCCTTTCTTGAAAGACAACTACCAAAACTCTCCTTGAGGAGGCCCTAAGGAAAATATTAGCCAGCTATTTCTCTAAATTAGTAGTGTTTTCATTCTGGGGTTCATGAACAACTGTGCATTCTACAGGTGCCTCAGAAGCTACCAGGGTTGGAGTGGTACATGTGAAGGGCTCAAATCCATTCCAACCTAAGGAACTCTGCTGTGTGTTATCTTGGAAATTGCAAGTGCATACTATATGAGACCTTGTCTAAACTGAAACTTTAGTTTGATGACTACTAATACAGAAATTTAACCTGACCTTATGTTAAATGGTAAATGAACTATTCGTATACCTTGTTTTTAGTTTTGTATAGCTCTTATGAATGTCTTCATAAATCTCCAACATTATAATATTATCCCTATAACTTTTCATAATATAAAGAGTCTGTATAACCATTGGGAATATAAGGAGAAGGCTGGGTTTTGGATAATTATGTTTATGATTATTGATACTGAAGGATCAGTTCACTTAGAGCTGGAAAAAGCTTAGGCTAAGCTCTCTTGCTTCCCTTTTGCTACACAAACACTACTGTATAACTTAGTCTTTTTCTCTTTCTGCCTTGGACTTGGGGAGCTCATCCTGGGCAGGGCGATTTAAAGTAAGAACAAGTGACCATTACAATGAATCTCCTTTGATGACTGAACCTTGATTTTGGCCCATAATCACTGTTTTCATCCTTCTGAAGCTTGCTTGCTTGTTTTCTCTCACCACTTCTTCAGAAGCAGTGTGGGGTTAAGTAAATAGAAATTAATGAAAATATCTTAACTCTTACTTTTTCCCAATCGTAAGGAATACTTGTATTCACGTTAACCTTCACAATACTCCAACAAAGCATCTCTTTGACTTCTGCCTTGTGCAAGCAGCCCTATCTCATCTCCTTTCCCTCTTTTATTCTGGAAGCCTTTAATGAAGGATTATACAGATAATACTATATAGATGACAAATGATGATTTATTTGAACTGAACCTGAATTACACAGAAACAGGAAACATGAACTTGAAGTTTAGACATGTGAAATGCTGAGGCCATGCTATTCTTCATACAGCATTCTACAAAAATAAATCCTCTGAGTCTGAAGACTGAACATTGACTAATTTTACTGAATTCTAGAAAACAGTTTGCTCGATACGAATCATTACAAACTGGAAAGATAGCTAGGCTGGTGATACAAAGTTGCAATCCCAGAACTTGGGGGTGTAAGCAGGAAGATTAGGACTTCAAGGTCAACCACAGATACTCCAGTTCTAGGCCAGTCTAGAGTGTATGATTCTCTGCCTCAAAAATAAATCTGGAAATCTATTAACATTCCCAACTTGCCCTTTAAAGTGGAGCTCCACATGAAGTTTTAATTCTATTAGAGATTTTCACTGTAAGAAGAACCCAAATATACCTGGCAAGAATGTACCATGAACAAAAGACTGAGGTAACATGTGGTATCAAGGCTAAATTCACAGTCAGCTCTGACAGCTTCAACTGTACTCAAGTGATACTTCAGGCAATAATGAAAATCTCCTCAGTAACCATGTATCTTACTGACAATTTCCCTCACATCACTATTAGCAATGCCCCTTCTCCTGGGCTTCCCAATAAACAAGGGAAGCAGGATACCCAAAAGAAAAGTATCAAAAACATTACTATTCTTCAATGAGCTAAACCAACAGAGGAAAACAAGACAGCAGCAGACACTGACATGTTTGCCGCGGGTGAAGTGTGCAAGCTATGGCTCTGTAACAGTGTTTAAAACCTGATTTCACCCCCATTTTTATTGTGGTCAGTGACAGCAGCAATAACCGGAGCAGACACCAGGTTTCCCATCTCCGGAGCATTAAAATTCCACGAGCGTCAGTGCTCGCACGGTCCTTTACTAGCTATCTGCACGGGATGTATTTCACTGCTGTAACTGTTACAGGATTATGCTCACCTCATAAACATCCATTGACAAGGCAACGCAAACAACTGCACTTTAGTCGAGACTTTTCAAACAAGGAGAGCTGATTTATTTTTATCTCCACTTCTAAAAAGACCTCCCTAAACCTCCATGCACAGTGCAATAGTAAACACCATTTCAAATTTTAAATGGTATAAAAAACCCAAAAATACAAAGACACACAGACAGAGATTAGTCAAAAAGTCCAGGAAGCCACTATTGCTAAGAAAACCAAAGAACACAAGAGGCTTTTTCAAGGTCAATTTCCTATAGTAACACCCAAGAAAGGTATACACCCCTTCTCCACTTATAGAGAATCTGAACTAATGGTTTTACTTAAAACTGAAAGATTTTGAGCTGAAATACGATTCTAACACATTGTTTTCTAATTGAAGTTCACCCTATAAATGCCCTGTCTAAATAGACTATAATTAGATTGTGACTAAAAGGAATGCTGAGTTTGCCTAAAATTTCCCTTTAGAATTGTCTCTTCATTTTGTCATGATACCTGCAAAATTTTTTGTACCTCTATAAATATAGATAATACTTACTTTGAAAATATTTTGTATATTGACAGTTTTGAAATTTAAGCATATCACTGGCAATGAACAAAACATCTAAACCATGGTTAATAAGAGATGAAATGATCCTTCTAAGTTATTAATTGCAATATAAGATATTTGTGTGTGGATGTATGTGTGTGTGTGAGAGAGAGAGACAGAGAGAGAGTGTGTGTGTAAATAGATATAGATATAATTTTGACAGTTTTCTGGAAATCATTATTGGCAAATCCCTTGCTATGCTTCATAATAAATTATAATGGGAAGTAGATACCCAAAAGACACACTACATACATACAGTCAAAACAGATTTCTGTATATTTTACTCTTTGCTTAATATTTATTTTATTGGTTATATCATAGGTAGTATAGCAATGATTTTTCTTTCCCTAATTTTAGTTAAAATACAGATTGTGCTTCTGCTTCTTCCTCCAGATTGTTGGCTGCATTGGTCCTCCGTGTGGAGGGAACAGAAGCAGGGAACAGAGTTCAGACAGCCCTCCCTCTGGGAGACAGACTTCTGTGAATCAGCTCAACTTGATTCCAGAGCATAAGGAATATATAGGATTGGGGAGGCTGAGGACAAACCCTTATTTGCCTTAAGTGGCACTCTCCTATCACAAGGCTTTGTATGTGGCAATAGGTCCTATCAAAATGGCTAGAACATTTACCTAATTACCATGTGGGTCACCAGAGGAAGAGTGTTTGCAGATATCTGTGTCAAGGGTCAACCTCGAGGTAAGTCAGGCATCCTGGGCCTAGAGACATCCTTCAGATAAGGTTAAGGAGAGCAGGAAGCTTTGCTGGAGAAGGAAGGAGGAAGTTTCCTTATTGCTAAACTTAGAGAATGCTGCCAGGTTATAGTAGACTGTGACCTCTACAGCCAGCAATGTCTTCCAAAACAGATTATGTCTTAAGTAATACTAAAAAATAAAAAGACATCTTTAAAACAATAGAATACAAAAAAATGGGGATAGAGAGATGGCCCCATTAGGAAAGTGCTTGCCACACAACCCCGAGGACTGGAGTTAGGCTCCCTTAAGCCCCTTTTATAAAAACTGGGTGTAGTAGTGCATCCTGTAACTTTAGAGTTGGGGGAGGGGTGTCAGCCGAGGCAGACAGGTGGATCCCTGGAGCTCACTAGCCAGTTAGTCTAGTCCAATGATAAGCTGCAGCTTCAGTGAGAGACTCTCTCTAAAGCTAAGGTGGACAGTGACTGAGGAAGACACCTGACATCACCCTCTGGTCTCCATGCATGTGCACTAGTACACACACAAACATGCACATTCTCACATGCAACAGAGACAGACAAACAGAGAAAACAAAATAAAAGTAATCCAAAACAAAAAATTTAAACAATCAAAATGTATATCATTAGGAGAAAATGAATAAACCTAATAGACAATAGGAAAATAATATAACGCTAAAAAATGTTATTCTAAAGAAGTCCATCATAGAAAGATGGCCAGGGTTTATTAAGATATACTGCTTTAATTTATTGGTGGCATTAGATTTTATGTTATAAAGAAGGAAAATATATTGGGATGAATATATGGTTATATTTTTAAAAGAAAGAGAAGTAATCATTGCTTCAAAAATAAGTGTTTAGCAAGAGATGGGGATACATTTTTTTATTATGGGAACCCAAATGCAAACATTTAAATATTTTACATTGGAGGCAGAGTTAACAATGAGAAATGTCTACAAATAAAACAGTTTCACAAAGTACAACCTTGAACCTACCAAAAGCATAAAATGTGGCAGGAAAGATGATACAGGAAAGACCCTAGTACATGCCAAAATGCTTTTGTACAGAGCAAGAAGTTAGCTGAAAGCTGGATGATGAACTGTTCCCTATTTTCTTAACAGAGGAACTCTGAGAAAAGAAGCATCCCACTGGGAGTTTAGGATAAGGCAAGAGAATATGAGCCATGGCTCTAATGGAGCCAGTTTCCTCCTCAGCCACCAGGATATAACCACACAAACGATGAGAAGGACTAAAAAGATCCTTCCTAAGCTCACATGGCTTCTAAAGAAGCTGACCCTGAGCAGTATAAGGCTTCAGGCATGGATGCATATGGACCTTTCAAAACAAAAAGTTTACTGTGCGTCATGAGAAGATGTAGTTATAAAGTGACATCCCCTACAACCCAAGAAGTTTAGGGACAAGCTCTAAGATGGGAGGCAGGGGTTGAGAGGAGGATCCTACTGGTGAAATTATTAACCCTGCTCCCCAAACTCTGCCCTGTAGTTCAATGGTGAAGCCAGCAGTGACTTACAGTGAAGTCTGCAACAAATGCAGCCCAGAGAAGAAACCTATCAACAACCGGACAGAGAAAGAGGTTTAGTCTATGTATTATTCAAGGGGTGAAAGTCAGTGTCCAACTGCCTGCCTCTTTCTTGTCTTTGAATATATATAATGCATACACCTACCATTAAGATAGCTATACACACATACACACAGACTATGTATACACACACACACACACACACACACACACACACAATGTCCTGTGTAAAATTATAAATGATTGTTATAGGAAAATATTTCCTTTAATCAACAGAAAACACAGCCAATACAGGTGGCTTACACCAGAGCCCAACAAACAAGAGCTATGGTAAAGTTGTTTTTAAATCTACTGATAGCAACGGATAGCATGCCTATTCAGTATTTCAAATGAAGAGTAAGTTTTAAATAAGAAACTGTATGAATAAAAATTAGCCTACTTGACTGGTGTTCATGTAAACTGGACACAGTAAAGACTTACCTGATTTTGAAATTTTAGTTTTTCACATTGAAAAGCAAAGTAAAATAAGAATGCAAGATCTCTGAGCCACATGACTCTTGTCCTCTGGGAAATCATTGCCCCATAAGGAATGAATATGAAGTGAATGGGAAGTAATTGCTTAAGACCGCCTAGAATCAATGAATAATCTAAGCTTAAAAAAAAAATCGAAGAACCTTGTTGAGTCCCAAGGAGAACAAATGCTTAGAAAAGCAGTAAATGTACAGTAACATTTCAAGACACAAAAATGTGTCCTAGCAGCAGGCATCTCTGCTTGTCTTCTTCTTTTCATGCCCTGAAACATGAGAAAGGCCATAATGCTAACAGCTGACTTTCTCTCAGAAGCAGTGGACGGCATCTGACAATAGAATGTTCTAACTATTGATTTCTCTAAAATTCACTATAACTTGCGTATTTATTAAGTGAAATAAAGACAATTTGAGGTAAACAAAACCTGAGAAAGGTGAATAGAAATAGACTTTAAGAGGCTATGATTGGAATTTGGGTGTTTGAGTCTGACAGGGCCTTGTAGACAAGCTGCTTGGGTTGAGTTGTTTCAATTGCATTTAAAGAAAAGGGAGGCTGATGTTAGCTGTGCGTGAACTTGCTGTGCTTTTAACAAGAATATCTGCAAGAGTGTTTTATTCATCACTTTATTCAACACTCACTCGGCTCTTCCTGTGCTGTTTGCTCTGTTTTCCCACAGGTACAGCAGAGAAACTTTATCCCAGGGTCTTTATGACTGCTAGTTTTTCTACAAGAATAGTTCTGAAGTAGTTGTGGATTAGCTTGTAAAGGATTACAAATAATTTTTGGAGGCTTTAGTTTTTAATTATGTGCGTATCTCTGTGTGTAGGTATGTGTCCATAAGCACAGATGCCTCCAGAGACTCAAATCGGGTCTCCTCTAACTGAAATGACAGGCTATGAGCCTCCTCCTGATCTGGGTCCACAGAGCAGAACCCAGGTCAGCAGTGAGGTGCTGAGCACCCTAAGCTGCTAAAACATCTATCTTTCTATTCATAATTTCTTGAAAAATCTTCCAAAAGCTCTAATTTTTAAAAATTAGCTGCAAGTCAGGCAATGGTGTCACATGCCTTTAATCCCAGCACTCAGGAGGCAGAGGCAGACAGATCGCTGTGAGTTCAAGGCCAGCCTGGTCTACAAAGAGAGTTCCAGGACAGCCAGCGCTACAAAGAGAAACCCTGTCTCAAAAGAGAGAGAGAGAGAGAGAGAGAGAGAGAGAGAGAGAGAGAGAGAGAGGAAAGAAGGAAGAAAGAAAGGAAGGAAGGAAGAAATTAGTTGTTATGACTGTTTTTAGTCCATCATGGTCTTAATAAATACTTTCAAGATATATATAGTCTAATAGAATATGTAAGGATAATTCAACTATAAGACTGTAAGTGTATGCTTTTAATATTTTCATTACACTTGAGGAAAACAAGTTTAAATAACTGCAGTTTATTTTTATGTTTAATAATTAGACATCTAAATTCCAAAAATGAGGTTTAATTTGAATATATGCAGACTAATATGCCAAAAAATAATTGTCTTCGTATAACACAATAATTTGAATGAAAAGTTTTGTGGTTGTATTTACTCTTCTCCTTCTTCTTCTTCTTCTTCTTCTTCTTCTTCTTCTTCTTCTTCTTCTTCTTCTTCTTTTTTTTTTTTTGGTTTTTCAAGACAATGTTTCTCTGTGTAGCTTTGCGCCTCTCCTAGAACTCACTTTGGAGACCAGCCTGGCCTTGAACTTACAGAAATACTCCTGCCTCTGCCTCCTGAGTGCTGGGATTAAAGCCATATGCCACCACCACCCAGAGCTTTCTAAACTCTTAAAGAAACAGACAAATGACTACATTTGTTGCTAAGTTGAGCTCATGGAGAAGAAAACTCCAAACAATATTGGAAATCCTTTATGTATACCAACTAAAAGCTAATAAAGAATATGCTTGTATATTCAGACACAGGTCCAAATAAGCTTTTAAGATAAGCCTTTTGTTGCAAGGAAAGATGTTAGGCACTGTAGCCCAGATGTCATTTCACTGATCAGTGAGTATACAATGGCATTTAAGTGGGATTTCATGTTCACAGTTTGGAAAGAAACTAAAGGTGCATTAATAATGCCCTTTAATTAACATAGTTATCACTAACCTACATGGTTTCTATAAATTATAAAGAGCAAGTTTTAAAATGATTATGGAAATACTAAACCTATCTAGAGAAACAATTAGTTTCAACAAAATGAAAATTGTAAATGCTCAATCTTTTAAACTTTTACATAATAATAGATGTATGTTCGTATGACTAGAGATATGAAACAATGCTGTTCTAAAACAACAGTTGATTAAAAATGAAAGTGTATGAAGTCTCCTTTATGTACAAAGAATGCTTTTCTATTTGCACAGAACTCAAAAATGTAAAAAAAAAAAAATAGAGTGAAGTCAAGTAACAAAAAAATGATTGGTTTTGATAATGCAGTACTCTTTTGATCATATTGTGATATTTCAATGTAATTGCATGTTACAAAGTCAGACCCTGAGGTTTCAAGTCTATCAACAAACCAAACATTGAGCAAAATTGATGATAGATCATGGGATATGTGGATACACAGGGGGATGGATAGCTAGCTAGATGACAGAAAGAAAGAAAGAAAAATGGATAGACATGTGGATAGATAACAGCATAAACAAAACAAGCATATAGATATGAATATAAGGTTAGTGTAGAGAAATATGTTCTGATATTCTAAGAAAACATGATATTTTAGTAATAATGTATTTAACTACCTTATTACACTCTCTGAAAATAATTTTTTTAAAAAACCATAATAGACTTTAGATGCCACTACACTGGGTTTAGCATTATAGTAACTCTTCTAGTTCCTACAATTTTTACTTTCTAATATATAGAGTGTGTGTGTGTGTGTGTGTGTGTGTGTGTGTGTGTGTGTGTGTGTGGTATCTGCATGTGTGTGTCCTTCTCTGTCACTGTTTGCCTTATTCCCTTGACACAGGGTTTCTCACTAAACCTGGAGCTAGGCTGGTGGTCAGGAAGCCCCGAAGATCCTTCTCTCCCTGTCCCAGGTAGTGCTGAGATTTCAAGGGCAGGTAGTAGGCATGTCCTTCTTTTTACATGAGCCCTGCAGATATGAACTCAATTCTTCCTGCTTGTATAGCAATCGCTCTTACAGTCTGAATCATCTCCCTCCCCCTATTTTTTTTTCAACAAACTAGACTTGGGTATTTGTTTCCAGCCCATCCATTCTGTTTCTTATGCCATAAACTTCATTATCTTTTTTTGGTGTTTTGTTTTGTTTCATTACTATTTTATAAATACTAATTCAGGGCTCACCCTGTAGTGCTTCTGATAAAATACTAGGCAAATGAATGATCATTAAACTATAAAATCACAGTCTGGGCAAGGTTATGTAAACCTTTAATCCCAGCACTCTAGAGACAAAGGCAGGTGAATCTCTGTGAGTTCTAGGGCAGCTTGGTCTACATAGTGAGTTCCATGAGATCCTGGACAACCAGGGCTATATAGAAAAATCCTGTCTCAAAAAAATTAAAAAATAAAGAAGAGAAAGAAGGGGGAAGGATGGAGGGAGGGGAAGAAAGAGAGAGAGTAAACAAACAAGGCTTGAAATGCCAAATGTAAACTATGTAGTCAATATTCTCTGACTCATATAACTGACATTATTTATAGGGATATTGAAATTTTCTGTCTAACAACACAGCAATTAGTGAGCCGTAAAATAAAATGCAGTGGTTGACTTGCCTAAAATGATGTATACAAAACTACATGTCACTGCCCACTAACTGTCTTGTAACTAATCAGCAGCCAAGAGTCTTCCTGCTTTCTTTTGACACATGAATATTCAAATGGCCTAGATGTCCTGTTTCCAGTGCCTAACACAACTGGCATAACAGAGAAGTGGTTGGATTGCAGGATGGCAGTGCTCTATACTGGGCAACAGCAGGCATCATGGAGGGGCTGACCCTGGTGTCGGTCCTGAACAGACAGCAGATGGTAGAAGCTGGGTCTGTTTCATATTGAAAGCTACCAACAGACAGAGACAATAGGAAGGATATTCCAGCTCCATAGCAAGTCATAAAATGAAATAAAAGACATTTTATACAAGTGGAAAGTGATTCTCCTGAACAACTCCACCACGTGTTGTTGTTCATAGCAGGAAGTAGAATATTAAATTGGTGTTATTTTACATGAACATTTATTTCCCTCTATGCTTCTGTTGTTTCTTGTCAGAGCAGTCAGTATTTGCAAAAAAAAAATCATATAATTTTCCTTCGCACAGGTAGCATAACTCTTGGTGTATATGTTGTTAAAATCCCAAAGACCAAGCTATGAATCAGGAAGGCATATCTCATTCAAGTCATTAAATATGAAAATGAGAATATAGAATACTTTGCATAGATTTTTCCAAAACAAATATTTTTAAAAGCTCTCAAAGTTGACAGCATTTTCCAACAAATATAAACATTCAAGTACTAATTTTGGATTTTAAAGAGAACAAAAATATTTTTTTAAATAATAAAACCCAGAGCTGGAGAGATGGGTTAATGGTTTAAGGCATCCACTCCTCTTTCGAGGACTCAGGTTCTGTTCCCAGCACCCACATGGTAGCTCACAACCACCTGTAATTACAGTTCCAGGGGATCAGATTCCTCTTCTGAGTGCCACAGGCTCCCACATGTATGGTGCACACACATACACACACAATTAATTGATTAGTTAAAAATTAATGATGAAGCCCAACTTAGTAAACTAATTCAATTACTATGCCTTATTTAGTTAATGGGGAAATACTTATCTATATTTCATTATCAGAGCCATTCTTCTTGGGGTGGAAGACTAAGGTAATTAATAACTCCATAGAGGAACAGAAGATAGACACTCATTGAAGTTGGGAACATAAAAGAGGAGAAAGCTTCAACTGCAATAAATAACAACAATGATCAATAATAATAATAATAATAATAATAATAATAATAATACAAAATCCAGTTTTCTTAAAGCCTGTGTTCTTTGAATTGAAATTTGAAGTCTTACTATTTGAAGAGTTGGGAAGATGGCACACTTGGTAAAGTGCTTGTACAAGAATGAGATTATTCACATTAAAACAAAAGCCTGACCTGGTAGTATACATTTATAATAACAGCCCTGGGGAGGAATACATGGATGGGTCCTGGTCATTCGCTGTTCAACTATCCTAGCATAATAATTTGTGAGCTCTGGGTTAGTGAGAGACTCTGTCTCATTTTATGGTTCATGGTTCTTGAGGAACAACATCCCAAGATTTACCTGTGGCCTCAACAGACAGCAAATGTGTACACACACACACACACACACACACACACACACAGACAGAGAGAGAGAGAGAGAGAGAGAGAGAGAGAGAATTTGTCTCTTGAAAATATCCCTTTGATGACTGAAACAAAAAACAAGAAACCCTAATTGTCATATATAATTACAATGCCACAGTACAGCCTGTACATATTCAACCACAGCAGCCTAGCACAACAGAGAGAAAGACTCTATGAAATGAAACAGTTGTAGTTTTATTTTAATAGCACCCCTAAGGAAATTCAACAGCAACAGCAAACATTTTAGATTGAAATAAAATGTGGTATCCTAAAATTATTCTTCAAGCAACAACACTAATCTTTGGAACTTGGAAAATGCTCAGTGAACATTATGGTGTTGGCACACCCACTGGACAATTGTATCAGTGTTTTCACATAGGCTCTTCTGACAACATCAATGCACCTGGTAGAATGACAGCAAGTTGTTCATTCTATCTGGTGCTGTGGGATGTATTTCTGTACACTGTAAATATATGTTGCTCCCAATGGCTAATAAATAAAATTGTTTGGCCTATGGCAAGGCAGCTTAGAGGCAGGTGGGAAACCCAAGCAGAGCTATGGAGAGAAGAAAGGAGAGTAGGGAGAGATGCCTAGCTGCTGCCCAAGGAGCAGCAAGATGCCAGCAGACTGGTAATGCCATGGCCATGTGGTGAAACATAGATTAGTAGAAATGGGTTAATTTAAGATGAAAGAGCTGGCTAGCAAGAAGCCTGTCATAGGCCATACAGTTTGTAAATAATATTGAGCCTCTGAATTATTATTTTATAAGCAGCTGCAGGACCTCAGAGCCAAGTGGGACCACAGGACCGGGTGGGACCAGAGAAACCAACCATTACATTTGACGCCCAATGTGGGGCTCTCAAATTTCCATAAGGCCTAAAAGAGCTTTAAAGGGGCTTCTAAACACACAATAATGGAGCCAGAAACAGCTTCCTATTTGTGTCTCTCATGCAGGCCATGGTACAGAGATACTGTAGCATTCAGTCTTGAGCATACATGGGAGATTCCCACATTGTTAGACAGAGCTCTCTCAAAGCTGCATAACACACTACATGGCATATTTAGCTTTTACTCACACAGACAAAAAGGTTTTGTGGGCCAGCTGCATGTTACCTGGTGACACCATGGACCCCAGACTTGGTGGAGTAAGCATGACTCTCCTGGGTACCTCCACCATATTGGGAAGCTGCTCCTTCAATCTTAGCCAAGCTGCAGTTTGTAATGATCAGAGAAGGGTTATAGATTCACAAAAGACAGATTCAGATGGAATAAACCTGTAAATGGTTTACATTATATGTAAAACTTTACATAGACTTGGAAGACAGCAGAAAAGAGAGATAGACAGTTATATAAAAAAAATAGATAGTTTTAGCCTGCCTGGCCCCATGGTCCCACCCAGCTTCAAGGTCCTGCAGCTGCTTATAAAATAATCATTCAAAGGCTCAATATTATTTACAAACTGTATAGCCTATGACAGGCTTCTTGCTAGCCAGCTCTTTCATCTTAAATTAACCCATTTCTATTGATCTATGTTTTGCCACATGGCCATGACATTACCAGTCTGCTGGCATCTTGCTGCTCCTTAGGCAGCAGCTAGGCATCTCTCCCTACTCTCCTTTCTTCTCTCCATAGCTCTGCTTGGGTTTCCCACCTGCCTCTAAGCTGCCTTGCCATAGGCCAAAAGAACTTTATTTATTAGCCAATGGGAGCAACACATATTCACAGCATACAGAAAGACATCCCACAGCAATCTGGTGCTATTAAAACCTGTTTTACAGACATAACATAGATTCTCTCTTTCCCATTCCAAATGATGACAGCACTGATGCCTCTGATAATAAAGAAAACATATTTTATGTGCGTTTTTTTTTTTTTTTTGGTACTTCTAGTTTTAAATAACATCTTAACATATGTTTAAAACAGAGCATATGGAAAAAAAGAAAAAGCAAATCTGAATTCCAGGCACAAATATTGGTTAAAAAGATAACACCATACAAATCTATTACTTTTATAGTAATCTCAAACCATGCATATCAATAAAACTAAACACCAATAGGAGCATGATGGTTTTCTATAATCATATCACCTTCTAGGAATTCAAAATTTCTACATCTAACATCTATTTTCAGGGGACATGAAATTCATTCTCACAATCAAAAAGACTATATCAGACCTTCTTGTGTATGACTAGCTTCAGTTTCCATTGATCAGTATTAAAAAAACTGCATCTTAATAAACCATCCCGGGAGTAACTGCAGCAGCTAGCATGCAGCATCAGTGTAACTGTGTCCACTTGGCTGTTCTATAAGGTAGTGTCTATGAACAGGAGAGCCCCCAGGAGCCAAAGTCTGATATATAATTCAGCATCATTCAGTTCTCCAGACAAAGAGAATTTCTAAAGGAGTTTGTTTCTGTTAATGCTCTTCATTTGTATGGGAAAAGACAATTTATGCCTGAGAGCAAATGGGCTTAGGAAGTATTACCAATCGACATGCCCTTAAACAAATGGATTCAATGCCCTATGATTCTTTTTTTACCTAGGGAAAAGTTAAAACTTAACGTTTAAAGCAATGGCTGCAGCCAACAGTCAAGATTACAGGATCAATGCTGCTTGTTACACAACTCAATAAAGGAGCAAACACTTGTAGATGAGAATTTGCATACAGCATCTTAAAAATGGACAATCCACACAAGTTTCATGGTTTTGTGAAATTTTTAAGGGAATTTATTTAATGGATTAACAAGAATTTTCATTTTACCAAAATATAGAAATCCCAACCACTTCTATATAAAATAACTTTACTATATCACATTACTAATGTGGCTAACTCGATCTCAAGACGTCTTAGGTCTATTCACACCATCTCACAAACTACATGCCAATTACTCATGTAGAAGGTCATGTGACCTAACAAGTTGGAGGAGGGGATAAATTACCATATTGAAGCAAATGATGAGTTTTGACTTTAAGCTGAAAAAGGAAAGGAGAATTTATAAAGCTCTGTAAAGACTTGCATGCTGAAGTATATATTTCATTGCAAAAATACATCAATTTCATCAAATGAGACAGCTGCACATAACAAGTCTATAGATATTTTTAAATGAACTAAGAAGTCCGATTACATTTCTTATATAGAAAATCCATTTTGATACTATATCTCACCCGACATAAAGTCTTTGTATTTGTATTCCTATGCTGATCTAAATGCCCAAGTGGAAAAAAAGCAGTGTTATGTGTACAGAAATACTCAATAGCCAAAATATAGAAACAATCTGTATCTACCAATGAATTAAAAAAAAGTAAGAAAGATTTTTAGACGACTTATTCTTTTAAGATGAACACAATTTTAAAGGAAAAGAAAATGTAGTTTATACAAAAGAACTCTATTCAGCATTCAAAAAGAATATTCTGCCATGTACAACATGATTGAATCAGGGTGACACTGTGAAAAGTCAAAGAAGCCAAACACAGGGAGTAAAGCAAAATATGATAACACATACAGAAGATTTTCTTAAAAGTCAAATCAACAGGGTGGTTGAGGGATGGTGGCCAAGGACAGAAAGGCAGAGAGAAAATGGGAAAGCAGGTCAGAGGCCAAAGTTCTGCAGTTTGAAAGGTGTTTCAAGACACACTGTGTGGAGGCTGTAATTAGTAACACCATATTGTATGGGAAAGATGTGCTAAAAGTAGGTTTGCAAAGCTACACAGAGAAACCCTGTCTTGAAAAACCAAAAAAAAAGTAGGTTTGGTGTCTTCATCTCTCACATACATATGGAGAACGTTATGGAAGAGGGTAGATATGTTTATTTGATTTTATAAAGATCATTGTGTATCTTAAATATATATAAGAAATTAATTAAATATATATACAAAATTAAATGTAACTTACCTATAAATAAAAAGTAGAGAAGAAATAGAAGTTTAAAAAAAACCCTAACATTATCCTACTACTTAGCCCTTGGGATAACTATGGTCATTTTTAAAAATGGATAAAAATAACAGTTTGGAGAAGATGTAGAAAAACTCAAATCCTTGTGAATAGCTAAGGGAAATAGAAAATTATGTGGTCTTTCTGGAAAATAGCATGATGATGAGAAAAAACAACCAAAAACAGAATTGCAGTATGAGCCCCAAATGGCCTTTCTGACATGGCTCTAACAGACCTGGGAGCATGGACTCCTGCATCCAGGGCAGCATTATTCACAAGCCAGAAGGCAAAAAAGCCAAACAGGAGTGTCTATTCAGGGATAAAGCAGTGCTTGAATCAGAAGCATGAATGCAGTGGACTATCTATCTATCCTTAGAAAGCGAGGCTACTACTGCCACTTTCCCAGACCAATATAACTCCCAAACACATTCTCTATATTTATCTTTCATTCTCAGAGACAAATAAATGTAGCTCTCACCTCTCATCAGCAAAGTTCCTTTCCTCAACAGATGGTGACTATTACAGACGTTCACAACAGGTCAAAATTCAAACAACCGAATACAGGGTGTCCAGCACAAAATCATATATCTATAATGCAAATAACTCCTACATCTAAAGCTCAGGTAATATCATGGAAGATGGTGGTCAGGAAGATTCTAAGAGCCAGGAGACCAAGATGTCTGCTGCTAGTACCTTCTAGACATGACAAGGATACTGCACCCATGAAATCTCAACAATATGGTTCCCTAAGAAAGGCACACATAATGACAAAACCAGGTGAGACGCCAATGTGAATAGAAGAAATCTCACAATTCCCTACCACTGGATGAAGAGCTACAGGCAGTCAGTGGTTGCTGAGAGGAGGAGATTAAGTCTTTTCCAGGGAGTAACCTCCTGATATTTTATCCAAACCCAAGCAATCAGCTTTGAACACACAGACACATGAGCAACATTAAAAGAATTCAACAAGTGTGTAAGTGTGTGTATTGTGGGTGTGTGTGTTTGTAACAGTAATAGTAAAGATGTCCATAATTTGAGACAGTGGGGAGGGATACACTGGGATTGGAAAAGGAAAGGGAGGGAGAGGAATGATATAAATACAGTGTGTATGTATGAAATCCTAGAAAATAAAACTGTAACTTCAAAATAAGAAATAATATTCTAACATTGCATGCTACGGCACTGTTGCACTTGGGGAGAATTATGCCAGCAGAAAGAAGCAGTCACAAAAGAGGGATACTGCATGATTCTACGTGTGAGTGCAACTAAAAACTGCCACACTCACAAGAACAGATGAAACAACGTGGCTCCTGGGAATTAGGGGGGAGGAGAAGGACTGTAGTGGGCACGAAACTTCAGTTTGGGTGATGATAAAACTTCTGGGGAGGATAAAAGTGACGGCTGCAAAATAATAATGGATGGATTTGATGATACTGAATTATACATTTAAATGACTAGCATAATAACTTTTATGTAATAAATAACCTGTAAAATTTTTAAATAACTGCAGTGTGATTAAAGAATTCAGTGATGTGGTGAACTGAAGGTAAACCAATGAAGAAAGGATTTAGCAGGAGAGAGGGTGAGACAGTACAATGCAGAGTAAATATATGCATGAAATTGAGAAAGAATAAAATGCAAAAATATATAATAAATTAGGAATATAACAAAAAGTATGAGTAAAAAGAATTAATTTCCCGGGTTGGGGATTTAGCTCAGTCGTAGAGCACTTGCCTAGCAAGCACAAGGCCCTGGGTTCAGTCCTCAGCTCTGGCCAAAAAAAAAAAAAGAATTAATTTCTCTATAGATAAATGAGACTTTGGCTCTAAAAATAACATATAAAACTTAATTGAAATTAACCCCCTAAACTAACTGTTTAAAGATATGATGGCCTTCCATTACAAATTATTACCACATGATTATTTATAGATACTATCATGGTTGTTTTATTTATAATGCAGTTGATTCATTTTACTGTAACAAAACTGATAATGGTACATAAAAAGTATTGCTTCATATGTATTTTCACAAAGCATGTATTCAAGAAAATATGTACCATTTCAAAAGTTAACTAAGAATAATATGGTAGAAATATTACTGACTCAATCTCAATAGGATGCTTAACAGAGTTGAAAACCTATTAACTGCATAATAGTTGGAAAAGCAGTAATAAAGGCAGAGCAATTACCCTAACGGTGGAGTGCAGGGGGTGGTGGGCTGGTTTTCTACCCGTCATAGGCATTGGGAGGGCTTTGTTACTGCCAACCATCTGGCAAATGAAGACGAACATAACTGGGTTCACAGACTAGGCCATCAGGAAAAGAAAATCAGTTAAGACTCTAACACTTGACAGTGAGAGATTACCGCTGTGCTTACCTGTGCTTAGCTACTAATGACATAGCTGCAACCACTGACTTCCACCCCTACTCTCTACATGTAGCTGTAACCAATAACTCCCACCCTCACCCCCACCCCTACTCCCACCCCCTATCCCCCAAGATGGGCCCAGGATCTTTAAGTAGTTCTGTGGCCTCTTCTCCTTCA
Source organism: Onychomys torridus (assembly GCF_903995425.1). Classification (NCBI taxonomy): domain Eukaryota; kingdom Metazoa; phylum Chordata; class Mammalia; order Rodentia; family Cricetidae; genus Onychomys; species Onychomys torridus. The sequence continues at coordinate 81,226,884 of NC_050452.1, read as the reverse complement.
CACTAACAGAGGAATAGCACTGTGGTTCTCAGGACTTTTCCAAACAGACGATACTGAATATCCAGAAAACAGTAAGTTTCAAACATCATTTTAAAGTAAAATTTGAGGGTGGGGATTGTGATACACTCGTATAACCTCAGCATTTTGAAAGACAGCTGCAAGATTGGCACATATTTGAGTGTAGCCTGGTCTACTAAGTTCTAGGCCAGCCAGGGCTGCACAGTGAGACTCAGTCTGAACTTCTCTCTGAGCCTAAAGTACAGTACCAAGTAGCACACAGAACAGTTCGACTCATTAGACTCTTAGACTTTATATGCCATTTGGGATTAAGTCTTCTGAAGAACATATCCATACTTTCTTCTTCCTAAGCTGAGCTGTGTGCACAAACCCTCATGGTTAAGGAGGCTGTAATTGCCAGCACTGATTGTTCCTGCTATCCACGGTTCAGGAGTGTCTTCGGGGAGCTGCTTCTTCCCCCAGTGAACATCTCTGCACTGCAATGCTTCTCCAAGTGAGTCCCTGTCTGTCTGCTCTCTCCTTCCTCCTCTTGAGGCTGCCACTTCTCCCCACTGTGTTGTATCTATCGCCAGGAGGCCCCCCATGACCCTGGTCTAGTTTATCACGTCTAATCCACCCCAAGAATGGAAACCAGATGATCAAGCATCTGAAAATAGGTATAATTTAAAAATAAACAGCGTAAATGAGCTGAAACTTTTCAACATCTATTTTTACTGATGAGAAAACGATTCATCTATTTCCACTCACAGCTTAGGGTGTGTTGGAGGTATGAGAACTGTGGCAATACCATATGGCTTAAAATAATAACATCTTGGAGAGAGTCTATGGAATAATTCAGCAATCTGATTTATATGGCGAATATAGAGCTATCGTTTCCTAAATAAAATTGTAAAATTAAGTCGCTACTTCAACACATAGATCAAAATAGAACTCAGTTCAAGTATCTACCATATCTTTTCAGCCACACCAAACCCCATATTATGTATATTCACTGTCACATGAGAAGCACCCTCGTATTCAAATTGCATATAATTTTTCTCAACTTGAAGATCTAGCAAATGTGTGCTTTGTTGTATTTCTTTATTTAGATACTGATTTGTAACTTCTTTTGCATTTCAGAGACTAAAAATAAATAATTATTATATTTAATTTTCCAAGAGTCAGTAAGTCAATAGATATGGCTTTATATCTCCCTTACAATATTTCCACTTATGCCAACAGTGAGTAAAATCAATCCCCCCCCCCCCCTCTCTCTCTCTCTCTCTCTCTCTCCCCTCTGTTTCCAGATAAATGCCAGTCATTTGGACAGGGCTAACTCACAGAAGGTGCAGCAGGCACAGATGGCACTAATGCATAAATGTAATCTAGCAAAAGAATGCCAACGCCAAGCCATAAAAGGTTCCAAGTAACTACAGTGCACTTACAGGAAGTCTGTGGTTGGCAAGGTTAATGCTGCAGCAGTGAGGGTTCACTGTTTGTTCCCAGAGCAACACTACAAAGTCTCAAGTAAATGAGCACACTTCACGTATTCACCACAAATGCACTGATTTAGATAAATGGTGTATCATTATAAATAGTAAGGTCCACACACAACAACAACACACACACACACACACACACACACACACACACACACACATTTTTAGCAAAGCCCTTACTAAATTCAAATTCACAATCCTCCTGCCTCAGCTTCTACAGTAGCTGGTGTCACAAGCAGGTGTGTGCTAATAGGAAAAATATTAAATAAAGATAATACGATTTGTGCCATTCCCTGAACATATTCAGATATAGACCTGAATATCTACAAATGTTCCCAGATGTGCTATTATTTTAGTTATTTTGTTTTCTTCATAGTACTTACCACCTAAAATATCATTGTTTGCCTATGGATGTGCCAAAGTATGACTCCTTCAGTTACCTTCCCTGATACCCTTATTCATGGGACAATATCTCATACTGTCTGCCTTACGAGATAAAGATTAACTCCATAAGAAGAAAAATTTTATTCATTAATTCCCCTGGTACTTTATAATAAATCATAAAATGAATAAATATTAAACAGAATTAAAAAATGAAGAAACTCATGTGCTCTTATTAAACACCACTTGGATACACATTTGAAATGATTGCAAACCGAGACTAAACGGCATTTGAAGGACAGCTAGTGCATTCCCTTGCCTTTCTTCACTTCCCCTCTTCTCACTCCACTCTCTCTAGGTCTGGAATTCCCACCAACTCCCCATTGCATAGGAAAACGTAACTATACCTTTAACATTTATATTCTGTTGAATTTTATATCCAAGTAAAAGATGAATAGGGCTAAATTTTTTCAAGAGTCTTGCTTGTCCCTGTTCCTGAAAACTGCTCCCAAAAGACGGAAAAGACCCAAGCTAAAGGAGTAGGAGGTTAGGTGACAGGGGCTCAGGAGGGGAGCAGCAGTGCAGAAAGGCTTCCTGGGACAAGGAATTAAAACAGCCTCATTAACATTAACTGGATAAAAGTGATCTACTTGCCTTGAAAAAATAATTTCTTTTTATACTTCCTTATAAACCTATGAGTTTTATTCTCAAAACACCCCACCTGGAATAAAAGTATCCCCTCTTAGACATGCAGTGGACATGTTCTAGGTGTCCATTTATGCCTGACCATGCACAGCACTAAGCACTACAATGCCAACGTTTTCCTGTGCGACGTGCAGAGCTGATGCCCTTGTATTGTGTCTAAGCAGCACCATACACTCTGGTGTATGCTGTGTACTCTGCAATACCACAGCAGAAATAGCACTGATTTCATTGTCTTAGCAGTTACATGGATGGAAAATCTGTGGACAGAAGGATCGTGTTGATGGTAGATCTTAGCAAGCCCAGCATACAATCAGCCTTCCATAAATAAGAACTTGCCCATTTTCACTTAAAAAATGCCTTAGAGATTCTCACTTATGCTCTGGGGTTAAAGTAAAATGAGGTTACTTGAGTACAAGCACAGCAACAGCCAATCTGATAACAGGCCAAGCGATGAACAGGCAGGTAGCACATACAGTGTGGATACACTGAACAGAAGAATGACTCACATCCATGGCAGATACAGCAGGACCATCCTTGATATAAACACATTATTCAGGAAAGTGTGAAATTTAAGTGTTTCTTCGGAAAGCTCTCCATTTAACATTTGCAGAATGAGGTTGGCCACAAATAGCTGAATGAACCTTAAACAAGAAGGAACCCTGATTGCTGCCTTTTATACATGAAGATTCCGTCCCTACCATGAAAAATTATTCAATATCCAGAGGATGGATAAATGAGCAATCACAAATGTGCTTAGTTAACACAACATGGCTGTTATGACTGCCATGTAAAATAATATAAAAGAATGTATGATTTATTTTTATTCCAATTAGTAATGCATATTAATTGTGATGAGATTCACTGTGAAACTTCTATGTATGTGTATATTGTGCAGTAATGATATAGTTTACACCCAGGATAGAAATTAGTACTTATATAACATAGTCTCAGGCAGATTTTCAAAACAGCCTGAGAGAAAAAAAATGGGATAATACTTTAACTCTTTGACAGCTGGTAGAGGACACATTTTGCCTTGGCCCTTCTGACACCTATACATTTTTCCTTAAAAATATATTTTTATTTTGTAATAAGTGTTTACCACATATTACTATACACAGAAAACACATACAAAAAAACCACATAAACAATGATTATGTTACTTTTCCCCTAACATTTCTGTTGTGTGTGAGTAACTGCATAGATATTTATGTGACAGAGCACCTTTGGAGGTCAGAGGATAACTTGCTGAAGTCAGTTCTCTCTTTGCACCTTGTGGTGCCAGAGATCAAACACAGATCCTTGGACTTAGCAGCAAGCACCTTTACCCACTGATCCATCTTACCAGATTGCCCTACACCCTTTATTTACTTAGTAATAATGCTATGGAATTAGCTTTGTAATCCTGATGTGTTTTTCTCAGATATGAGCTGTGGTATATTACTGAACTTCATGCATGAAAAGAGTAAAAAGGTTTTGGGAACAATATGGGAGAATGGCTGCCTTCACTTTTGAATACGATGAAGAGAGTGGTCAATAATATAGGTTTTTCCAGTCTGTAAAAACTCCATCTCTCTTTCTCAGCTACCCTTCATTTATAACATGTGGAATACAGTAGCACCTGCCTCATAGCATTGCTGGGAGAATTACTGTGGAAATGTATGGGATGCTCAAAGTCCATTCAGAACAATACAGAATAAATGCTGTGTGTTACACTACTGTGTCCATTCGACATCCTTGAAATACTTGGATGCATACAATTATTTTCAAAGAAAATTTCACAGTAGATGGTAGAGCTGAAACAGAAAAACATTCCAGAAGTCAAGTTTAAAACCAGAGAAACATCTGTTCAGCAGGCCCTTCATGAAAGATTCTCAATCCTCTGCATAAAATGATCCTACTTGCAAAGAATTCACCTCACCATTTCAGTAAGACAGAACTGAATAGTGATGAAAGTTTAGATGGCTTTGTGGCACACCTCAGGTTATAGTGTGGGAGCTTGAAATTTTTTATGCTCCTATTTTTTTTTGAAAGAAAAAAAAGGAGATAGAGAGAGGGGGTGGAAGAGAAGAAAGCAGAGCAGAGGAACAAGAACAGGAGGGAAGCAGAGTGGAGGGAAAGGGAGGAAGAAAAAGAAAAAGTAACGATTTGTATGCTAGAACAAACCACCTTTCTTTCTAGCTTGGCCGGAATAAAGAGCGTTGAAATGACAGCATATCCCACCGCCGGGGCTCCTGTCCCCATTTCCAGTTTTCTGCGGAATATAACATGTTCAATTGTGGACAGCCTTCCTGAAATTATATGCCATTTTTTAATTTTAATCTTCATTACAAAGTTTAAAGTGTATTGGTAGTTTTTTGGCTTTAACTCTTAAGAAAATTAGTAAATGAATGAATTTTTATTTTTACTAATGCTTAGAAAACAACCATAAATTTCAATAAGCTTTTCCTCCCACTAATATGTAAGCAAACAAATAAATAAAATAAAAATTAAAAAGATGTTTTCATTCCCTAGCTATTATGAACAGAGCAACAATGAACATTGTTGAACAAGTATCTATAAGGTAGAATGTTGAGTCCTTTAGGCATATGCCAAGAAGTGGTACAGCTGGGTCATGTGGCAGATTCACTTGAAAGTTTAGAGGACAGATTTCCAGAATGTGTGCATCAGTTTGCAATACCACCAAAAAAAGGCTTTCCTTTTCCCACATCCCTCCAGCATTTGTTGTCCATTTTTTTTATTGGTCTTTGCTGTTCTGATTGGGGTAAGATGATATCTCAAAGTTGTTTTCATTTGCATTCCACTAATTGCTAGGGATAATAAACAGTTGGGGATATCTCTTAACCATTTTAATTCCTTCTTCTGAAAGCACTGTAGATCCCAAGCCCATTTTTGAATGACTCATTTGTTTGGGGTTTTTGTTGTTTGTTTGTCTGACTCCTTGTGTTTAGAGTTTTAAATGTAGTCTGGATATTAATTTTCCATCAGATGTATAGCTGGCAAAGATTCTCGCAGTCTAAGTGTCCTTCAAGTGATGAATGAATAAAGAAAATGTGGTACATACACACTATGGAATACTGTTCAGCTCTGAAGAAAAATGAAACAATTAACTTTGCAAATAAATAGATGCAAATAGAAGAGATCATACTGAGTGAAGGAACTGACCCAGAAAAACAAATTTCATATAATGTCTCTCATTTGAGTCTTCTAGCTCCAAATCTTCAAATGTGAGTACATAACCTGGAGGATCTGCAGAAACTTAGAAAGTAAAAAGAAACCACTGTGGGGCAGGGTAAGCAATAGAGAGGAGAATACCAGGTAATGAGTGAGCTGAAGGGAGAGGGGGGAGCAGAGGGGTTTTAATTAGAGAGAGGAAAGAAATGAAAATAGAAGGATGAAGGGGGGTAAGATAGCAGTAAGGCTGTGTGGAAATGTCATAAGAAATCATACATCTATCTATCTATCTATCTATCTATCTATCTATCTAACTATCTATCTATCATCTATGTATCCATCTGTATGTATTTCCAATCTGGGATGACATTTCTTCCCCCTCAAGAAACATAGACTATTAAAAAAAAAAAAAAACTGGCATGAAAAGTTTTCTTTTTAATTGCTGATAATGATTGACCAAGAGACACCGAAAATATTACACATTATTACTATTGCCCTTGGTTACCCCAGACAAGGAAGGTACATCCCTATCTGAAGACACCATGCACGTCATATAACTTGAAAGCTTCCTCTCTAATGACTAGCTTTCATAGTACCAAAAGGCACCAAGCAGGTTTCCAAAGTACAGAAGCAACCAAAAGTCCTACCCACCTATGATGCCTATGAGCCACAACAATGACCAGCATGACATAACAACCCCAAGGGTGCAATATTGGCATGCATATGTTAGTGTTAACAAACAGCTCTTTAGTTGGACTTATGACCTGTCCAGCAAGAAATAAATCATGCCTGGTACTGTAAATCTACCACCTACCCAGGGCTAGTGAAATCATGAATCTTGGAGAAGACCCCACAAACTCCACTTCACTAGCATAACCCCTAACTATGTTCTAAATGTTTGTCCTTATACCCACATATAAATGTAGTCTTCACTTCCCATCAAGGAAACTTCTTTATGCAACAGATAGAGACCATTACAGAAAACTACAACCAACCCAAATGCATAGTTATGGAATCCAGCCCCAACAGATATATCTACAACAGAACTCTTGCACCTAAGGCTTAGGGATCATTGCAGAAGAGGGACAGAGGGATTGTAAGAGTCGGAGGATCATGAAGTTTGCTGTGAGATGATTTCTCCTCAAAATTTCAGTGAAGTCACACCCATTAAGTGTCACCAACATGACTGCCTAAACATAATCTGAAGAAGGATAACACTAACAGACTTGGTAAGGTGGATTGCAAAAAGCTCGTCAGGTCTCAACCTAGACAAAGGACTACAGGCAATTAAGGAATGCTAAGAACAGGAGAAACAGTCTTCCCAAGAGCACACCAAGTGGTTATCCAATACCAAATGGTCAAACCTGAAAACAAGCATACAAGTAATATTATGTAGATTGAGCTTTCTCCCTCTCCCCTCCCCTCCCCCTCCTCCTGCCCCACGTGACGGCAATTAAAGAAGAGGACATGAATTTGAACAAAGAGCAAAGGAGGGTTCATGGGAGGGTCTGGAGGAAAGAATGGAAAGGGGGAAATGATGTAATTATATTATGACCTCAAAAAATAATTTTAAAAAAGGAATCAATCGCTCTGGTCACAAGAGCAACATTAAGAAAATTGAGGCACCCATTTGCTCATCACAGGGAAATCTCAAAAGATCCAAATTGGGCTCTGCTAAGTTCCTCATAAACCAATCTTGTATTATCATCAAAAACAGCAGAAAATCAGTCAGGGCAGCTCTCTGGAAGATGGCTTGCACTAGCTGGCCATGCTCAGGCTCTTCTGGGTGGCTTCTGACTAACTGTACTGAAAGCCTCACTGCCACTGCAGAACATCCATGGAAACCTGTCTCTTTGGAAGCAAGTGTTCATGCCACTCACTTGGTCCAGTTTTTCCAACTCCAATTTGTAATGTGAATCTATTACTGCCTTGATCATGTGTCTTTCAAAGAATCGATTTGATTTATAGTATAAATTAGAAATAAAGAAGCTATAAAATACTCTGTATCACTAAGTGACAATGAGAATGATAAAGTACATGTTGAGCATCAATTATGTACTGGACATTGTGCTGTTTGTTTTTTTTTTATCATCTAGTAGTACTGAAAATGCATTGGATGTGAATTAAAAACAAGAAATACTATTTTGTTGTCTGATTAATCTTTCATCTATCTACTTATTTATCATAAATGGCTGTATCATGAGTTTGACTAAACCTTACTAGTGAACATTTAGACAGACGCTGTCACATGAACAGAACACAGCCTGAACTTGCTAACTCTAAATACATCCATTTTTGATTGAATATCTAAGGTAGAACCTGCCAGAGGCTGCTGCCCATATAAATTAAAACACAGAATCCTCTAGAGCAGTGGTTCTTATCCTGTGGGTCATGACCACTTTGGATGTCACATATCAGATATCCTGCATATCAGATATTTACATTACAATTCATAACAGTAGCAAAGTTACAGTTATGAAGTAGCAACAAAATAATTTTATGGTTGGGGTGGTCAGCACAACATGAGGAACTGTACTAAAAGGTCACAGCCTTAGGAAGGCTGAGAATCATTGTTCTAGAGAATATTTTTTGTCAACAGAACACTGTTGACAAAAATACAGGGATGGGAGAGCACTCTAGATTTCCAGCCTGATGAACGTATCCAGAATGCTTTGGCATTTTCATGTCAAACTCTCAATTACTCACTCTGGCCCTACAGAAAAGTTTAAATAACACTGAAAAAGTGGTTTATTACCTAAAGTACTGCTACTTTGCTATCTGTAGAGGCTAATGTATTGCATTACATATAGAAATAATTGCTACTGCTGCCCTCATTAAAAGCCACTAAATCATGAGACCATTTGAAACTGTTGTAGTAGAAGAAAAATGCTCCTTTTTTTTTTTAACTGTATCATACTCTGAAACCTCACAAAAAATAAATAAACAAACAAACAAACAACAAAAAAAAGATGTACTGCTGCACTGTACTACTTGGAGTTAAGAATGTGAACATGAGATCCTGTAACCAACCATTTCTACTGTGTGGGAGAAACAAAAGATTATTATTTCAGCCTTCCAAATCTGAGGGAAAATTCTGTCTACACGGTGACCCCTCCAGTACAGAAGTAAGCCATGGGCTGATGCTGTAGCCCATGTGGTTGTCATGCATGCATTTGTGAGTTAGTATTGCATGCTTTTGTTGGAGGTTTTAATTTCAATAGTCCATTAATCCTTTAAATACATTAAGCATGTCCACCACTTCTGGCAGTCCCTTCTGCCCTTCTGATTCTCTGTTATAGTTCACTTTATCCCCAGATACTGAGGAACAACTGCCAACAAGAAGAGGAAGAAATTGAATGAAAATTACACTCTCAACCCCTGATCTCACAATATTCTATTCCTGTGTATTCTAATATCAAGTATACATATATTAGAAATGCACACATGTTGATTTAAAGCATGTTTGTTTAATCTAGACTTAATTTCAAGCTATTTACTGCAAATAGATCCTTTCACACTAGAGCAAGCTTAGTGAGAAGCAGAAGTGCCTCTCCCTGCCACATTCTCCTACTGGGAGCTGCGCATCCAGGGTAGCAAAGAAAGTAAATCTACAGGGGTCTGCAAGTGGTCAGAAGACCACTCAGGAGACCAAGTATCCTGCAAAGTATATCCAGCTTAGAGATTCCACATTTGGGAAGATGCACTTCCAATGCCTCCTCAGATATCAATATTTGGCTTGACTGTGGAGAAATCGCATGCCTCAAAATTCCTATCACTTTGGCTTCCAAAGGTTCATGTCAATCAATACCCACTTTCTCTAGGAAAAGAGGCTCTGACTACCAATGTATTAACACGAGAGGCTAACATGGCTACAACAATCACTGAGTGAGCATTTACTCCAAGCTGGGCAATGTTATCAGAGATTCACATGTGTTAACTCATTTAGTCCTCGACAAAATGTGAAGCTGGATGTTTATGTAACCCAAAACAAATCTGGGAAATCAGTTTTAAGTTTCCTTTCCTAATAAACACATTATTCTCTGATTTGAAACCCTCATTGTAGGTTGGAATCAAAATAGTAAGTTTTTGTTGTATATCTAAGTATTCCAGTTGCTCAGATTTCTCTTGTTGTATTCATCTGGCATCTTTTCTCATGAGGCATGCCACCCACAATGCAATGAGTGAAGAAATCCAATGCAGTAAAAATGATCTGGGCTGTACCAACAGCACCTAAATCAGATTTGTTTTGGCCAACAGGAATACACATGCAATGCATTAACATAATTGCTCTATACATAAATACATACCCTAGATATATTCACTGTACAATCATAAAAATTATTTGAAAAGAGGAAAAGAATGAAGGTGAAAGCAGAGTGGAAAATATGAAATGTGAGATGTAAAGCTGAGAATCAAAGAAGCCAATTTTGAACATAATGAAAATAAGCATAATGAAAGTTTGCTACTAAAAATATCAAGTATATATTTAAGATACAGCTAAGATATATCTAAGCTTGAGTCACAGCACCACAACCTTTCCTATTTCATTTACTCTTCCATCACCCCTGTGAGATAAGTGTTATTATGTAGAACACCTGATCTTGAACATCAAAAAGGAGAAAATACATTTGGGAAAGACTGGGAATTTGTTCATGGCACAGAGGTCCTACAATCAGGCCCAGAACCCAGATATAGCAACTTAGTGAAACAGACTTTTGAACATGGTCATGAGCCTGTAAAGAGGCTCTGTCTTAAATCTGTTAAGTCTGCTCTTGTTGAATACAGAGGGCATTCAGTTTTCTTATCTTGCTAATGAAGTATCCAACTTAAAAAAAAAAAAAAGTAAATGAAATAGGTCATGACTGAAAACAGTCCCCTCTGCATCTGTTTGTTCCCCTCCCCCACTGGAGGCATGCATTTGTTTAGGATCTTTCTCACCACCTGACGACAGAGAGAGAAATATACCATAGTTCAATAGTGTTTATATTTTATATTCTGAATCATTCATTTCTGCTCACAACATAAAAGTCACAATTTTTATTTTTTTTCTTACTGAAGGACTCACGGAGGTAATATTGCAAATTGCTATGAATCTCTTCTGTGTGTGTATAAGCTGTGAGCTGCTTCTGGTCAGAAGCAAATACAAACCCCACTGTAACTATGATTCAGAGTCCTCACTTCCCAGTATAACGGGATGTTCTAAGACACACCACGCAGCTACCCTGGGTTTGTAAGTCTTGCATTAGAACTACCTTTCTCCTTCAGATTTGAGGCTAATTGAGTCATTCACATTTTTTCCCTTTAAACTAGCTCCTATAAAGAAGGGGAAGACATTTTTATAAATAAAATATGAGGTTGGGAGAAAATTATACTGCTCTGTATGTTGCTATCTTCTCTTCGAAACAGAATGGATCTGTTCATAAATTCTAGTCCAATGAGGCTAACCTGGCAGTCACCTGGGCAGCGAGGTTCCCTTTGTAACAAAGATTTAATCTGTACTTCAAGTCCTACCAAGGCTAAACATTAAGACGTGCTCAATATACACAAAACCAAATGAGAACGTTTATTATTATGTGCCAAAAGAATATTTTCTAGCCCACAGCCTGCTTCACCCTTTGCCATGGTGGTGTCAGAAACACTTACTGTACAAGCAGAGATCTGTGTTTCCTTTGCCACAGACAATAAATCTTTAGTGTCTTCTCCTGACACGCATGGCTCCACTTGCTCTCATGAGGCACGGTATATCTCTCTTGCCGCCCCCCTCACCTCACAAGGTCATTTCGGAGTGATGATACAATATATGGGGAATATCCAGGTATGAACAATAACCAGGATCGGCTTTGATGTACCTTGACTGCAAATACTACAAAACCCAGAAGAGGCATCTCTCCCAAGCATACTGTAGCCAGAAGTCTGATTTCACAAATACAGATATGAGGACATCTACATTAAAAGATTTCTGCCCTATTTGTTACTGACAGAAAAAAGCACTCTTATGGAAAATAGTTATTTGAGAAAAAAAAAATTCTAGCTTCATAGAAATCATCTTGTCATTGGACAGTAATGTAGGAACTAAATATAAGAAATTACCACTTGACTGTTTTCATTTCTATATTGCAACATTGAATTTTTTTCTCAATTTATGGGGAAAAGTAATGGCAGAAATACTGTGGTAGAAAATTAATTTTGTCCCCATTAGCCTTTCTCAAACAGGTCCATGAGTGCATGAAGAAGCCCCGATGTTCAAAGATGTCCAGTCTGCATAGAGCCACCTCTCACATGGGCCTTTTACCAGCCATGTGGCATCTTTGAGAAAACTGAGGAGAGTCTTTTGAAACACTGCCTCTGTTCTGGGGTTCACAAATGAAGCTTCAGTTGAAAAAGTCCGTTTTAAAACAAAGGGCTGAGAATGATGGTCTGAGGAGCTCCAGGCCAATCATAAGTAAGTTAGAAAGGCAACATGTGACTCGGAGCTTCTGACAAATACAGCACATGCAAAACCCGTGTTGTTCCAGAGTCTAGCCATGGCACTGTTTTCTTAAAGTATCAAATTAAGACATATGAGAATTCAGAATTCACTTTAGATTTGTTGCCTTGGGCCCATCAGATGTCTCAGAGTTTAAAGACACTTGCTGCCCAGCCTGAAGACATGACTGAGTTCAATCCCTCAAGCCCACATGGCTGAAAGAGAGAGCTAATTCCCAAAAGTTGTCCTCTGACCTCCATATGCACACTGTGACACATGGGAACATGGGAGCATGTACATACACATACACACACACACACACACACACACACCAACTAACCACATGTTTGTTTGCTTGCTTGTTTGTTTAAGTTTAAATAAGTCTCCTAAAAAGTGGGGGGGGGGGGGGGGGGGGGTGGATAACACATGTCTACAAAAAGGGTCTTAAGCAAATCACAAAAGATAAAAGTCAGAGATACTTCAAATGCCGGCATATGAGACAAAGGAAATGCTAAATGTATTCCATTTCAATATACACTATCATGACGACTTGAGTTCAAGATTAAAACCATCAAGGAGATTTCTTTCATTCCCACTTCAGTAATTCTGTAAATGGGGGAGAGAAGTAATGAAGGGAGAGGCGGGGAGATTAGGGGACGAGAGGTTAGAAGAGGGGAGGGGAGGAAAGGAAGATGTTTGAGTTAAAGCAAAGGTTTGATGTAGACATTATAAGGTTCTGTGGGCATGATTTACAATCCAGGTTTCCTCGTTCCCTGAGTCAGCACTTCTGTTACTCCTCTGACTTCTCCTCTAGCTGTCCAGCAGAACAGGATAAAAAGGGCCTCTAAATCCATGGGCCATGCTTTATGTTCAGAAAATATTACACCCTAATAAATGTCAGGCTATGACTTTAAAACTAAGAAAGATCCTCTCAGTAGGAGTGGCATAATGAAAATTCATCAATTTAGCTGTGAGATGTATTTTAACACTGTGAAAAAGAAGGAAAGTACACACACACACACACACACACACACACACACACACACACACACGTGCCCACAAACAGGATGAGGAGAGCAGATCACATGGGCTCGGTGCATTGTTCCATGATAGTTACATATCTGGAGTGACTAGGAGCTGTCTAGTAAACAGATAGTGACAGGTAGTAATTATTCTAATGAACATATGTATACACTAAGCAAAGATGGCCAGGGTACAGTGACAAATGCAAGCCATTAATGATGACAAGAGCTGGATTCAACTGCAGTAGCTGTCACCATCTGAGGTTGGTGACCACACTATGACAGTCCTTACAGAGTGCTTCCTGGGAAAACGCAGTCTATTTAAAAATACAAGTGGAAGACACTGGGCACAGAAACAGGCACACAAAATCAGAGTCCTCGATGCCTCCAGGCTTTGTTCCTTGGAAGATTATAAATTATTAAACCCAACATAAAGGGGCTATGGGTGTAGCCTTCACCACCTGCTGGCTGATGGGTCATTATCAAACTCCCATGTGCATAATGGAAACCACATCTCCTGAGGATCCAGTGAGAAAGGGAATAAGCAACATGCAGGTGTGAAATAAATTTCAGTTCTCTTCTAAGCCAAGTTCTTTCCTGGGAGAGTTGGCCAAAGTGGGACTTAAATTAGTAAACCTGTACCATTCTTAAATATTTTGCTGAAAATATGATAATTGATAAATTGTCATCTCTCACTGTTTAAAGTGAAGTGCATAGCTGATGGTTATAAAACATTTGCAAACATAACATTCTGTCAGTGGTATCGGAATTTCACTGTTTCCATTAAACTCAAAAAATAAAATACTTCTAGTCTTGGCTGGGAGGCTGCTCAATTGCTAAAATGCTTGCTACAGAAACTTGCAGACCTGAGATCTAATCCCACATGTGACTTCATAAAAAGCAGAGCAGAGTCATGGTGGTACGTCTGTCAGCTCAGTGCAGGGGAGGCATACAGGAGGTCCCTGCAATTGATGAACAGCTAGTCTTGTTTAATTGGTGAGCTCCAGGTTCACTCTCAAAAACAACATGGAGAGAACTAGAGGATGAACTTAAGATGGGCCTCTGGCCTCCATATGCATGAGCACACATGAGTAGTATGTGCTGGCACGCACACACACACACACACACACACACACACACACACACTTCTGTTTCTGAAAAGTTCTCAGTTAGTATCCATTATTTTGCTCAGTTTCACTCATATTCCTTTTAATCAAATGGCAATTCTAAGACTCATCAGTCTTTGATCTTGGAAACAGCTGTGGGAGGATAGCCCTAAATTCCTTTCTCATCTTCTCCATCCTTTTTGAGTCTTGATTCCAATAGTTACTGTGCATACTATCGCCCTTAGAAATCAAATATCACCCTTTGATACCAACTTTTTAAGACAAAATCGCTTCTCAGAGTCTACAGATCCTCAGCCCTTAGTCAGGACCCTCTTCAATTTACAAAAGCTTGACTGTTCTGGAGGGAAGAAAGGCCATGTCTCGAGCAGCTGCATGCCCACAGTACGTGGAGGGAAGAAACTATGGGGAAAGGCTGTAGAAAGTTAAGAGCTTCGTGCTTTTCCAAACAGAATTCTATCACTTCTTCCTTCTCTCTTGCCCTTTCTTCCCACTACTCAAACGCCGAAGGTGCTGTGTGTTTCGCACTTTGCAAATGGCTAAAGTACTAGGAAACAAGACATTATATCAAGGAGTGCCTGAGACTCTGTTTCAAAGTTTCAGATGCATCTACTAATGGCTGGATGCAGTAGCTCACATCTGTAATCCTCCTGGGGGCTGAGGCAGGAGGATTGCTGCAAGTTCAACATCAACCTGAGCTACAACACAGCACAGGAACCAGAGCAGGTGCTGTGTTGGGCCCAAGTAAGTGGGCAGCCCTTGGTCCTTACACAGTTCCAGCGTCTGGGCCTGACTTTTCTGTAACATCCTCTTTCCACTAAGCATATCTGACTTCCTCCGCCAAAGTCAAGGCGTTGTTGGCTGGGTTGCTTGCTCTGTTTGGCATCTGAATTTCCAGGCTAAACTTTACTACCCTGACCCCCCAACCCTAACTGGGTGGTTCCACAAGCTCCAGCTTCCTCCTGCTCTTATCTTCATTTCATGAAGCAGGACAACAAAATTAGAAGACACTAATTAAAGTCTCTTTTGTCTGAAAGACATGGGTTTTCTTCATCCCAAAGTTTAAGAAACAAAGCAATAGATACTTGTTCACCATTCACTGGTTAGTCTAATAGACTAGCACAATAGACCATCTAGGCCTACACAAGACTTCAAGTTTCCCCTATTATCTTCCATCCATGGTTCCAAGGCTCCAGACAACTGAGCCAAGCTTTCTTGCCATCTAGACCTGGTCCACTTCTTCAGAATCACCTCTGTTCTGTGTTGTTTCTCACCTCTCATTTCACCTCATGCTCCACAGGTGGAGTGTTTTGCCTTAACACAGAAGGCCATTATATCTAGACTGTCCATTACTAAGTTGGACAGTCCTTTCCTCATACCCTTCCTCTGCCTTGTGCTAATATTTGAACTGTTCATTATTTACTTCCCACCTGCCGACTACGGATCCTCTGAGTAGGTTACAAACAGGTTAATGAACACGTGCTAAATATTTTGGGTCTCAAACATTGTCTCAAAATAGTAGCTGCTCAAGAGAAAAATGTTAATTTTTATTATATTTTTATGTCTCTCATGTCCTAATTCTAGCATATAATGAAAAGCCATGAAATTAATTGGTGGAAAATTATAATTGTGAAGTTGTCACATACGTAAGTATGTGCCATTCTTTGCTATATGTCATAAATTATTTGTAGACAATTTGTGTGTATATTAATAGAATAGTAGGAAGCAAAATTATTATTTTCAAAATATATCTTTTGGGGCTTTCTTAGTTTACTTTTTGCTGTTCGGGTTCTGAAGGTTTTGTTTTTCATTTTCATTTGTTTGCTTGCAATAGACTCTTACTCTGTAGCTCAGGCTGGCCCATAGCCCGTACGTAGCCCTTGCTAGCCTCAAACCCATGTCATTTCTCCTCTCTTAGTTTCCCAAATGCCATCCACTACACCCTCCTGGATTATAGTTTTTCAGGACTTTTTAATCTCCTGACTGCCCCAAGTGAAACATAATGAACTTCTAGCAGGTGTAGATTATCCAGTTATCTTTAAATTTAAAAGGAAAATAAAACCTAACTCCTCTTTAGATACAGTAAGTGGCAACTTGTAGCTCTTTTCTCTAATTTTCTTAGAAAACATTTTGCCTCAAAACAAAAAAGAGGAGACGGAAATGTGTTTCAAATCTTCCAGTGGAAACAAAGTAGCAAACATAGGTAAGTGAATAGAAAAAGAAGTATCTACTACAAATAAATAACTTACATTTAAGATATGGAGCACATGCTTTTTCTCTTTCTGTCTTTTTTCATACTGAAGTGCTTGCATGTGTGTCCACTTGTGCAGCACTTAAGTGCCCTGTGCCCACGGAGGCCAGAAAGGGTGTTTGATGTGCTGGTACTAGAGTTACAGTTGTGGGCTGTGAGCTGTCATGTGGTGCTGGGAGAACCTGGGTCCTCTAAGAGAGCAAGTAGCCAGTACTCTTAACCACTGAGCCATCTCTCCAACCTCTGCCTTGCTTTTGTAATCCAACGAACTCTGTACTCACAGTGATCTTTCTGCCTCCGCCTCCTTAGTTCTGGGATTACAGGGGTGAGCCACCATGCTTGACTTTGATATTTTTCTCACATTTGCCATTAAGCAGAGTGTCTTATAGTTGCTATTGATAAACTAATAATATTTTGGTTATACAGGAAATACCCAAAATGACATCCTTGGAGCAGGGAAATATCCTGTTTTCTATTAACCAGTACAAATGCAATTTTTGTTGTTGTTTTTGCAAAATAATAACATCTCCAATATTTGCATTACCATGTCATGTCATGAAAGTCTTTCAAAGTATCTCCTCAAACCCTCAGGCCACCACTTGAAGCCACTGGCCTCCCACAAGGTATTTAAACCTAAAGTTTTATCTTAATAAAACTGGTTTTGTATTCTATTCTTAAGGAAGCAATACATATATTTGAGCTATTAAGTGCCTAGAAAAGTATAGTTGGTTAGTATTCTTCTACTCACAAGCAATCTAAAATACACTTTTTCTCTAATTGATCAAGAGTAAGGTAAGCATGCTGCAAGAAGAAATCACAAGCAAGCCATTCTCCTTAGAGGGTTGTTGAAACCTGGGGCTAGAGGTCAAAGGCTAGATGGGTGTTATCTGCCATCCAGCGAGCTGTATGGAGAGAGACCACTTAAAAAAAGAAGTGTATTTATCTGATTTAAATCAAAATGATTGATTTTCATTTAACATGTGTCTAGTATTGTTAGCCTTGCTTGAAAAAAATCAATTTTAGTGTGACCCAACGGGAGAACAGTTCCATGTATCTCTATATATTTAGTGACAGGGATACATTAGTGCTCTTCTGTGAACAACTATTAAATAAAAGGAGAGATTGCATGTTTCAGTTGTGCCACGCGGCAGCAAATGGTAGCCTAACAAAATGACCGTGGGAATAATCCAACCTCATATGCTAAATTCTCTTTTTTGAGGAAAAAAAAAAATGTAAAGGAATAGAGATGTTATAAAAATAGAACACTAGCAGACAAATAGCTATATGGATCTCTTAAATCTCCATCCCCTTTGCTTCCTTCCATATGCAGATATTTTCAATTGATTGTAAAGCATAACAGCAGCAGAAAAAGGTCACCGTGGAGCGAGACTCATGGCGTGGCAAGCGTCACTTGAGCAGATTTCAGCATATTGTGAAGAATGCTTGCCATTTTTCCGGTTTATCTGTTACGATAAAATATTTGTGTTTTTTCTTGATCATGGATAGCCTAGGAAATGCCTTATTGCTAAGTCTGTGTTGCTATAAAAATATATTTGTTAATAGTAAGTTAGATTTTACCAACATAAATTCTTTTAAAAGTTTGTTTTTTTTTTTTTTTTTTTTCTGAAGGGTGATGGCAGGGTCCAGAGATCTCCTCATGAACAAAAAGGAAAGGATCCTTCTTCATAGAGCAGTCTTGTTTAGATTTCGATTAAAAAATAAATAAAAAGACAAGCTCACACTCTAAAATATTTTGTGGATCTTTTCAAACTCCACACAAATGAAAAGCCCAGAGATGAGAAAAATTGTGCTATCCTGACACAAATCGATGACAGTGTAGAAATCCCACGTCCCTGGGCTCCAGTGAAGTCAGTAGCCTTTCCAATTTGCCGATGGTGTTAGAAGCTGCATACTTCCACCCTCACCTAACAGTGCCCCCCAACTCAAAGTCTTCTGCTCCCACCTAGACGACAGGTTGTGATTCCTGGACACACTAGCCCTTGACCTCTCTCATGCCTCTGCACGTTCACTTCTACTGGGGCACAGAATTAAAAGTATGGATGGAAGCCACAGTAAAAGGGATTAAATCACACAGCTGATGAGGTCCATTTTGGTTCAGTTATTCCTTACTCAGGCCTGTGAACTTTCTGAGGAATTCACTACCACCCTGATACATCAAATTTTATTAATTGATGCACACAAAATTAAAAACATACTAAATATGTTATCATAAAGTAATATGCATGCATCCTGAATACATGACAAAAGCAGTGTATCAATAATGATGATCAGTTGCCAAGAGAATCAAATTTAGAACTAAAAATTTAAAAGCACCTCCATACCTGTATAATTATCCTCACTTTTATAATATTTTTATTTCATCATTAACTTAATTTTACAGGATGTAATACAGATGCTAAGAGAAAAAGGAGGGATTGTATCCTCATTTTAGCTGATTTTTAAAATATAAAATGTACTGCAAAATAACAGCATGGAACCAGATGTGGAGGCATCCACTTATAACCCTAGGAAGCTGAGGCAGGGAGATTGCCACAAGTTCAAAACTAGCCTTTGTTATACAACAACAACAAAGTGTGGACGCATGCCATACACATTGTACTAGAAATCACAAAGCCTGAATTTGAGTCTAGACCCAATTGCTTTCCAACAGTGAGATGTTGAGGAATGTACTTAACTGAGTCTCACTAATTTCAACTGTAAAATGGGAGTGATATGATATCTAGCTCTGAGACTGTTAAGGCAAAAATGAGATAATGTATTCGACAAAACAAAGATGCAATGGATGCTCATGGGCTGCTGGCTGAACTGGGGTTCTAAAACCATACTATGAAAAGAAAGCCATAAGTTTCCTCAAGAATGGCAACACCCGTTTCCCCAACACTAGCAGACACCAACCACCACTCTACCCAACATACATATACCCATGCACAGATGCACACAAGTATCACAGATACTGAAATTCTGAGCCTCAATAATCTACAAAAATATCCCAAGAAGCAAGAAAAGAGTCCTCTAAAAGAAAAAAAAAAACAAAAACAAAAACAAAAACAAGAAACACCCTAGACAAGGATCCACAGCATCCTAGACTCACAAGCAAAATTGGTGCCCTAAAAATAACTATTTCTATTGGGAGATTGTTCTTTTGTTCAAGAATCTGCTGGCCTTAACCCAGCCAAGCTGCAGTACCACAAGCTCCATACAAGTCCATTAGTGTTCCATAATGAAAGACTAGAAATTAAAAAAAGAATTTTTTTTTTCCTTACTCACCATCATCGAAGAGGCTTACAGGGGCACAGTCCTAACCTCTGTTTTGTTTTATTACTGACCGTTCAAAACTTCCATGGGCTCTCTAGAGCCTATAAATTAAAATCTAAATCATTGGCATCAGCAGCCTTTTGCATCTGCAATGGTTCCTATGCACAATGTAAGTAAGTGGATTAACGGAGTATTTCATCGCTGTATTTTCCTACAGACTGTGTAAAGCAGCTCATGAAAAGGAAACAACAGTGCAAAGATTAGCAAAGTCTGATGTGTGATTCTAAATCTGCTGAAAATGAAGACTGCCCAGTGCCCTGACTAAACCTAACTCCTGAAGTTTAGGTCACTGCTATCAACTGAAGGTCTGTATAGAAAGGTACAATAATTCCATACATTACCTATTTTGCCACTGATTTTTTTTTTTTTAATCCAAACACATGGACAACATAGAATATAATCCTGAAAACTTACTGCAGAAGTTCTGAGCCTTATCTATTTTTAAAAGATCTTTTCCCTTGAAGATTTATAAGCCACTTTTGGCAGACAAAAATACTCATAAGTAATATAAGTAGTTACAACTTTCCATTGAAGAGCAACACAGAATCCTGCCATAGACTTAAGAATAAAGAGAAGTTAATGGGAAGCATGAGAAGGGAGGGAGATGGGATTTTAAGAATAGATAGGTTAATTTGTTTGCTTCAAAGTGGTCAGGACTGCAATCATTAAAAATACATAATCTGTTGTGTATTACCTAACCAAAACATCTCATGTTCCTATTTCTTGAATTCTGTTTGGAGAAATAACACTCTTTTGTTTCTTCATCTGCTTTGTTCCCTTTTGATCTGTTCCTTAGTCTAGCCCTGCTTCTCACTCTTCTGTGTCACTCCACACCTCACATCTCCCCTTCAGTGAACTGTTCTGTATTCAGGTAAACAGGAAAGGAACATTTATTCAGACTTATTGCTAAGCTGTATCTAGAGATTTTATATAGATTTATTGTTAACTGTTCATCATTTCTGGATGCTCACAGTAGCTGTCAAAAGGTGAAGGCCTGAATATTAACACAAGGAAATACTTGAAAGATACAAATGAAAATATTTATATAAGGCGCATGCATGTGTGCATGCACACAAACACACACACACACACACACACACACACACACACACACACACACACACATGCTTCTATGCCTCCTAAAATTCTTATCTTGTAAAACATTGTTTGATACCAAAGCATGGCAAATTAAGGGCTTAACATCAGTACTCATAAGTCAGATTTAAATTTCTTGGCAAATAATTAAGATTAATGACAGAAAACATCCCTTTTCCCCCAATGTAACACTTGTTTGCACCTCTTCACACCTTTCCCATCATCCCTTCCAGGCTCCTTTTGGGCTGTGAAAACAGAGGTCCTGAAACATTGGTCCTGTTATCTCCTGCTTTTTGCAGCAGAGTTAGTAAAATAGACATGAGCAAATTTACAGCCAGCAGCTCAGACAGCTGCCTTACTTAGCAGTTAATAGGAAAGGCACTAATCTAGTTAGGACCCGGGACTAGTTCATAAATCTGGATTCAGAGGACAGCTTAAGCTATCACACATTTTTCCGGAGAGTGGGATTTGAATTAGATTGTCAGCTTTCTCACCATGCAGAGCCAGTACTTCTGTAAACCAGAACAATGAGACATGGAGCTAACATAAGCTACATGCTAGCCAGCTGGCTCAGTGGTTAGGCAACACATGATTGACAAGAACCTACATGGTTTGGTAGGGACTAATACATAACTAGAAGAATGCCAATCACTAAAAACTCTTCTTGGATCAAATAGGATGTAAAGATCAAAAAATTTTTTTTGAATGGGGGAAATGCTACTTTAAGAAAAAAAAAAAAATCATACTCTAATGAAGTGAAGTATTAAGAATAACTAACCTCTATCTAAGCAGAATTCAACCTAAAGGGAGATTATTGAGTCATACTTGTATAACTCAAAAAATGCTTAATTTAGTTCATTATAACTTGAAATTGATTACCATGCAAAAAAAGACAAATCTTAGCTCCATAAAATACCGTTTTATGTACCACTATTCCCTACCATGCCTTAATAAGGAATTATTCAGACGTGTCAAATAATAGAATGGCTTTGTCTTCATTTCCCTGCAGCTTATTTTCAGGAAAGTGTATGGCAGTAAAATATGAAGTAATGATCGTAGAAATACTTAAACCTACAAAGTCAAGTGACATTTCTGTCACATATCTCTAGGATCTAACACATCGTTCATTTTCATAAATTACAACAAAACCAGAGGTGACATTTGTGTGCAGAATTCTGTGCGTTGAATCAGTCTCATACATACAACAGGTAAGATGTTGTACCCAGACTTAGAATATCAAAATCTTAATGCTCCTTACAAAGTTGTAAGAACCACATTAGGCATGGTCATGTCTACTGGGTCTACCTTACAGGATAGAGCGAACGACAGACAGGGTTATATAACTAGAACCTGAAAGCCTCCATGAGTCATATGGTCAAGTCCAGTTAAACACAGATAATGTAGTGACAACCGGGCATCCAAGTGGAAAATCACATGAGCTCTGAGACATGCAGGTGGAAGTCAGGAGGGAGGGCAGACTTGTCTGAGAAAAATGTTCCTAATGTTGATACCAAATCACAGGGCTTCTCTGTGCTTTCCACAGAAAGGTGGGATACCAGAGAAATAGACCAAGGATTAGGACTTGGGGACATACCAGAGTTAAGAGCTAGGATGGGATGGAACTGGAAAAGAGTCACTGCAGGAGAAAAAGCACCTTTTACCCTAGACTTCTCATCAGTATGCCATGCACATAAACATGCTATCTGCCAATTCCAGTGCGATACTCTGCAGACTTACTAACTCCATTATGCAATTAAACACGAAGGGGATTGATTTGTATATCTGGTCCTTCCTTGGGAAGAGTAGAGACATATGGCATAAAATACAGTGAATTCAGAAAAAAGTTCTTAAGAAATCATTAGTGCCATGAAATGTGCTAGTAGAACATTTATTTTAAGAAGGAAACCGCTTTATTTAAAAAGCCTGTTTCAAATCTGTAATTTGTATTTAAAATAAAATATGCTTAGTAATCAACTGCATTATGAAGTATAAATTTCATGTAGGTGTACATGTATGTCTGTGAGATATGTATGTATGAAAGACACATACTTAGCATTCAGTACATTAACCAGCTCGCTAAGAAATATCATGTGAATCTGAAGTTTAGGACATATATTATTTTCCCCAAATGTTGACGTGAACAGATCTGTGGACAGAAACACATGATGCAAATAAGTGGATAAAATTAATTTGAATTGAGTTTGAATAAACTACCCAATTTCATTGTTTATGAAAATCATAAAGAGAAATAAAAATAATTTCACATCATTCATTAAAAGGGGATAATTATTATTGGAAAGCCAGAAAAGTAAAATTGTAAACAAATGGAAGTATGCTAATGTGTGTCTATGTGTATTTGCTATTTATTCAGCTTAAAAAGTAAAACATACTTATTTTACATCTAAAAATCATGTTTCAAAATAATTATTAGACATAATTTTATTCAAAGTAAAAATGGTAGAAATGTAAATGTGAAGGAATTTTAAAAGATGAATTACTATAGATTATTTCTGTACATTATAAAAGATCCCAGATTTTATCTGTAAATAAAAGTGAAATAAAAGATATTTAGCAAAGAACATAGGCAGCTAAGGAGTGGGAGGGAAAGGCACATCCAAATTGACATCCAAAGGGCAGTCCTAAAACATACAGACCAGTAATAGTAGCCAAACTCAACAGACTGAGAATTTGTACTAGAGATATATAAACACAGACACACACAAATGAATGTAACAGTTAATGAAATGAGTTCATAAACTAGGTATCTGTGGGAGGGTTGGAAGGAAGGGATAGGAAGAAGGGAAATTAATTATATCATAATCTGAAAAATAAAGTAAATGTTTCATAAAGTATTTAGCAAAGTAAACAAGATTCTGTCCTAAAAGCATTGTTTACATAGCGTGTTTGAGCACACATTTCTTTTGAGAATCAGAGGACACCCAGCGTTCTGGAGACTGAAGCAGGAGTATGGCTGCAAGTTCAAGACGTATACCGTGAGGACAAGCCAGTCCACAGCCACCCAGCAAGACTCTGTCTTTGGGAAAGAGAAAAGGATGGAAGAATTTAACATTTCCTGCTCAAATCTATTTCCTTAACTGAATTGTGAAAATTTTTACACTAAACTTATAAGTGGGTATCTGGTAGACCTTAATGGCACAGTCAGTCATAACACATTCTTTTTAAATAGTAAGTTATTTCAAAATATATTTTCTTCCTTTTTAGAGTGCATTCTGAGCTCCAAATTAAAAATTGAGTATTTAAACATAATGAAAAAATACAATTTTATGCTATAAAATCTGTGAAGTGATTGATTAGAGATGTATTCTCTCCTTTATAATAAAGAATATATTAAGATTAAATGGGACTAGAGAGATGGATCAGCAGTTAAAAGCACCTTCTGCTCCAGGAGAGGAGCCTGGTCTGGTTCCCATCATCCACGTAGTGGGTCACAACTGCCTGCAACTCTACTCCCAGGGGATCTAACTTCTAACTTCCAGAGACACCTACATGTGATACACATACATACACTCAGGCACACACATATATACACACACAAACACACATACATGCATATACACATACTCATAAAATAAATAAATCCTGTTTTTCAAAGCTTACATATAAGGTATTGAAAAGAAAAAGGCAGGGGAAAAATGTTAAAGCATAACACTGTGAGGTCATTTCTCCCCCAGGAGGCATGACTGTGGATGCTCTTAAGATGTTCCCATTTAAGCACACACTTTTGAAAATAATGTGCTCAGCCCTGGAAAACTGAGGTCAACTTTTGGCCTTTTTTTTTTTTTTAAAGAATCTTTTTTTGTTTTATTTTTGATATTATAATATAATTACATTTCTCCCTTACCTTTCAAACCCTTCCAGATATCTCCTAAATCTCTTTCAAATTAATGGCTTTTTCATTTATTTATTGTTATTGCATGCATACAGGTATATACATATACATTCAAAAATATAACCTGCTTAGCTTATATAATGTTACTTGTTACATGTTTTCAGGGCTATTTGGCATTGGACAGCCTATTGGTGCTCCCTTGGGGAAGACCACCTCTTGCATTTTTTTGCCAAAGCTTATACATGAAGGAAAATTTATATTTCTAAAAGCAGTACATTAATCTAAAAGAAGTGTAGAGGTGTTTACCGTAATAAATAATTTTCTTTATTAATTATAAAAATTCTCATTAAGCATCCAAATATTATTTATAGGTCTTTTTTTAAAAGTTCATCTAGCTTTGTAATTTAAGTAATTGAATCTTACATGTCCTGCATCTCACTTCAAGAAACCAGAATGAATTAACACGTAACTGTTTATTACATAATTAAGAGGTGGTTTTATTTAAGCTAAGAAATAGAACTAAAAAGAGCACTCTCTATGAATGTTAATGTCCAGAGCAAGAGTCATTAGTTGATGACTTCCATAAGAAGCAAATGTGTTCTGTACAACAAAATACAGCTTATACAAGCACAGTGTGAAGGCATGCCCATCTATTCAGGTATGCACCTCTGGAGCAGTCAGTGGAGTTGCTATAATAATGGCATGTTCCTGCCATGGGTTGTTCTACTGGAAATTTTATCTTTTAAATGTGAGTCAGCCAAAGGTAGTTAGTTGTAGTTAGTTGCAGTCATTAACAGCATATTCCCAGGCACCGAAAATAAGGAGCCATTTGACGAAAAGATGAACCTTCTCCAGAAACCCAGAAGAGGATTCCATAGCAAACACAGTAGACAACAAAAGCAGATGGCAGGAAGCCCTGATGTGGAAGGCTGAACAGTGTCGGGTATCACATGATTCATAAACACAAGGCAGCTCACAGTGACCCTCGGGAAGGCTAGAGTCATTGAAGAAGCTGCAATTCAAAAGGGGTTGGGCCTGCTTGTTTGAGCAAGAGAATTCAGCAGCAGGGCTAACAGGAGTGTGGACATAAGTTGACAACTAGTATATAAACTGGAGGGGGGCTTCGATCACTGGCCTCCGCAGTTACAAAGCTCCTCAGCACCTTGTGAATGAGTTTGTGCTCCCTAGGATCCTGTCCTGGTTTGCTATAAACTTTTAAAAAGTGGAGGGCCAATGTTCTGTCAGAACAGACATCAGTCATTTCGAAGAATGCGAAGCACACCAGTATAATTTGTCAGTGTTCTCCACAAACTAGATCTGGCTTCACTTAAACTTACCATGTACGCTGCTGAGGTCACTTCCGACCCATGAGGCCTTGCCAGCTCCCTATCCCCAGACCCTTTCCAGGGCTACTCCTTTGCTCCAAAGCACACATTAGCATAGGCGACTCTCTCATCTCAAGAAGATAGATGGTCATGCAGCCACTTCACTGGACGGTGGGGTAATTCACACCACTGCAATCTTTATTCTCTGACAAACGCCTGGAATGCCTACTTGCCAGGCGAGTTTTTTTTCACCCAGCCCATTGCCATTTACACACCCGTGCACGATTAAGATGTTTTATAACATTTTTGGTAAAAGTCAAACAGGTTGATGAACTTTCTTTCAGCTAAATGTAGGTACTAGAAAGGGTTGTTCCCTCTCCAAGAGAAAAATGTTTGTTTATTTTGATGCACTACAGATATGGAGTCCTGATAAATAAGAAACAAAATAAAGTGAATTCAATTTCCTTGATTTTTGTTTTACTGGCTGGGGGGGGGGGTGGAGGGACACATTGATTTGGAAAAAAACAACAACAACTAAATTTCACATCTGCAGAGATAAGAAACTCTGAGTTCAGAACGTGGAATAGCATTGAACAGAAGCCCATGCATTTCAGGCATGTTCTGGGATTCTTCTGTTGCATGTGTAAAGCTGATGTGCTCACTGGTGAATGAGGAGCCATTTGAAGGTTAACATAAACTCGAAAACTGTCAAGGTCCTGGGGGATTTAATTGGTTTGTGGAACAACTCCAAACTAGTCCTCTGCTATCTTCTTTCTACTCTCTTTTCATAGAGAAAAAAAAAAGGAGGACGCATGGTAATGCATCATTTATAAATTACCTTGTTATTGAGGGGGGAAACACACACACACACACACACACACACACACACACACACACACCACAACACAACACAAAACACTGCTTTGAAAACCAAACAAACTCCTGCTGCGGACTCGGGCCTGTTTGATGGAGACCCTTCAAAAGAGTCCAGGGCGTAATGGAGGTTGTTTGTGCAGAGACTTCGATCTGTACCTGCTGTCCCCTGTCACTCCCCGGAAACTTGGCGGCAGATGTTGCAGCCGTAAGTTGTCTCTGAAGTGCCTCTCTGTCCTGTTCCCCCACCGCCGTGGAGTCAAACTGCATTAGATCTCCTATTTGTGCCTGCGGCAAGTTTGGGAGCACAGCTGTGTCCACCCCGCTCCTACCTTTGGAGTTTCAGGCCTCCAGGCAGCGCGCGCAAGACCAAAACGGTCCTGCCGCTCTTAACTACCTCGGCTGACAATCGGCGGCCGCCGCCACCAGCAGATGTCGGGACAACCTGCTAGCGCGCACCTGGCCGCCAAACCTGCGACTCCCAGGACCTGCCGCCCGCATCAAAGCCCGCGCTCGCCCGCAGCCGCGCGCTGGGAGCCCGCCCGCCGCCCCCGCGGCCGCTTTGATACGGCTCGCACCGACTCCAGCCTCCGCATCAAGGACTTCGGGGCGCGCAGAGCTCAGCCCGGGAGCCCTGCGGCCTCTGCGCCCCAGCACAGCTTCCGCTCCAAATGCACCAGGAAGGACACGCTGCCCCCACCTGCGGGACTCAAGGCAGCTTTAGTTCTCTGGTCGAGAGTTTGTTTATTCGACTGAGCTCTCGGGAGGCGGAATCTGCGGGAAACTGTTCCTACATAAATGACAAGGCTGTTTTTCAAAGCACATAACAAGCTGCTGGGTAGGCAGGGGTTGTGTTCCTTGGAGCCATTAGGCAGGCCCTGAGAACAATTGTGCTTTACTGGCTGTCATGCAGCTTAAAGTCAGCCTCCTCCCCCACCCTCAGAGGATGTGACTCCCAGGTATCCAGAAGGAAAAGTATTATTTATGCCCTGGCAATGTAAACGAACACCCCCATCTAAATGTGGGAGTTCCGGAGCCTTCCTAATGCCTAAAATGAACAAACTGTTTTACAATCACACACTTACCCTCCTGTACCAGCATAAATACTTCACAAAAAGCACAAACAGAAGTAAATGTTGTATTTGCGCATATGCGTGCATACAAAAAAGGTCCGTGACCACCACGGGAGACACGGGGAAGGGGAGGAAAATTAGTACCAACACCAATTTACATGGTGATACATTTCAAATTTTTCCTTTAAGGAATTGACCTTAATGTCCGATAACACTTGTCCCAATGAGTTATTTGATATTATAGTCAAACTACTTCAATAGGAATTTAACATGTTTGTCTATGCTGACAATACACTATTTAATGGACTTTCTAATATTTAATGGAAAGCAAATTTTTAGAGCAAACTGGTAATCGGATGAAATTGAAGGCCTCACACACATATATACAGTTAATATTTACATGGAGCGTGTATTCATGATTTAGAACGTAATGTTTAACAGAGTACTGGTGAATTTTAGGGAAGTAAATTTTGCAAACATCTAAACTTTTTCATAATAGTTAAGAAAGCATATAAAGTTTGAAGAAGAGAACTGGAATCCCACCCCCAATATCTCACCATTCACTTAATATCCAACACTTAATAACTTAATAAAATGGAAATTATTAAACATACAAACCAGTATCTAACCTGGTGAAGAGCAGGCTGAGAGGAGGCATGAAAATAATTGTAAGCAAAGTGAAGTGAAAGTCTAGAGAGTTGACGAGGAAGAAGAGTTACATGTAGCTCCAGAAACAGAACTCAAACCCACAAATGAACTTAAACTGAGATGTGAATTTCCATATAAAAGAAGTTTCTATTGAGAATCTGCCAATGAACTGGCAATAGAAGAATCTGCATCATAGAGCACATAGCTTTCTCTCCCAGTGGTTCTATCCAAGGGGACTGACATCCTGTTAAAGAGTTCAGCAATATTTCTCAAGATGCATATCCTCACTGGCTGATGTTTCTGAAATGTTCCAAGGTTGAATTTTAAATTTAAAATTCTTTTAAACTCTTAAACACCAAGCTAAAACCACCTAATACTAAATACATCTTATCTTGGCTTCATAACATAAATACTAATTTGATGGACTACTTCAT
The DNA here is from genome assembly GCF_903995425.1 of Onychomys torridus. Lineage (NCBI taxonomy): Eukaryota > Metazoa > Chordata > Mammalia > Rodentia > Cricetidae > Onychomys > Onychomys torridus. The sequence continues at coordinate 81,197,634 of NC_050452.1, read as the reverse complement.
AGTGTTAGAGTAGCATGTCAGACCTAAGTGAAGCCAAGGTCCTCTGAGGAGATGTACATGGTGTTCACTCCTTTGTGGGAGATATAGGATTGTATTCCCACCGTGGGCATCAGGAACAGCACCAGGATTCACAATCAAACCTACCGCTGTTGCCTATGAGGAGCCTTTGAACAATTTCTCTAAGAGTGCTACACCAGGAAAATGGTATAAATCATTAGAAAAATATTAAAAACAGAGTGATTCTACACATTTTTAAAAGAAGAGTTTTAAACGGACTCCCTTGGTGAGGAAAAGACACACATACAACACATCTGTAAGTATGTGGAAATAGATAGTACTACCACAGACTTCTTTGGTGCTTCAAGCCTTAAGGACACCTTGACATATTTCAGAGACCATACTGTGACAACTATTGAAGGCAGGTAACATGTTTATAGCGAAAGACAGTGGGTCTGAGGTATTTTCCCTAGATCTCATGGCCTCTAAATGCTAGAAGAAAGACTTCAGATGCGAATTCCCAGTCTGTTTCTTCCAAAAGAAAATAACTCAGAACACTTGTTTTCAAAGTCAAACGCTAAAGCAATGAGCATGCTTATGATTTTAATCAATTATCTGGAAAGGCACTGCTGTGGAATTGGCTTGAAAATGAATTGTAAAAACAAAATTTAACAAATACCCCATGTAACAAGAGCACACACTGGTCAGTATCAATTCCATCCTGCGTGCTAACAGAAAGTTTTAAATTATTTTCATTAATATTTCCCTATTTTCATTATACTGCCCCCCCCCAGCACCTTTCTCAAGAGATCCCCATACACAAACCTCATCTCCTTCCTGGGGTCTCATCAAGGACACCCGGTCATATTGCTTCAAGATCAAAGCCCAGAGTGCATCCAGACGACCCTGGAGAGAGAGTGGATTTGTGAACATGGGTAGCTTCATTTCATTAATCAATTAAGTAAGTTAGGAAATACAAAAACTTGAAGGCTTTTATGCCAAGAAAATAAGTAGTTGCTAGAGCACAAAATGAGTGTCTGCTATCTGGTCTGCCTTAGTCTTCCTCCTGGGACAGGAGAGGCAGTAAAAGCTACTACATTCCTGTTAGCTTGAAGCTGTATCACATGAAACGTAGGCAAGTACCTTAATTGGCGTGTACCACTTTGTCTGAGGGGCCTGGTATGTGGGTTTGGGTCGAGGTGGTCTCGATGGCATGGGTATCTCTTCTTCCGGGATCATCACCACAGCATTTTTGGCTTTTTCTAGCCTTGCCCCTTCCTCCGTAGATCCTTTATCTCCCCAGCGGACCTTTAAAATGAAGGAGACACTGCTGTCAGACAAAGTGGCCCCGAAGAGCAAGCTCTTCCGTGGCCCACAGTGAACTGGTCTAGTCACTCCCAGTTCCTTCTCTTCTGAGTTTTAATGGGTCCCACGCCACTCATTATTGTTTGCCTGTGGGTATATGTGTGGTATATATGTACATGTTCATGTTTGTTTGAGTTCATACGTGTGTGGAGGCCAGAGGTAAACTTCAGAGGTCATTCCTCAGGTGCCCTCCACCATGTGTTGTGAGACAAGGTCTCTCACTGGGACCTGGAGCTAGCCTATTAGAATAAGCTGGCTGGACAGGAAAGTTCAGGGATCTTCCTGTCTCTGTTTTCTCATTATTCTTTATTATATTATTATCATGACTCAAATACAAAATAACTCTTGTAAAAATACGATATCACTTAAATCTGGTGTAATGGTTTCTCCAGCATTTCAAAAAGGAGATAATTTGTGGTATACATAGATAATGTATGACTATGTAGTTCAATTCTACCTTAAGGTATTTGAGATGGTAATGCTAGCATTTATTCCATGTGTTCATGTGTATTCAATCCATACAAAAATGCAAGGAAATAGATACTATGTGTGTCTCTTCCAGATGACAGAACTATGGCACAGGTTAAAAAAATGTGCCCAAAGCCACTACAGGTGCATACACACAGGACAGGGATTTGGACATAAGCAGTAAGAAATGAGTGAATAAGTTTTACATGATTTTGAATTACATAAATTTATCTTACAGAAAAGAAATTAATCTTTTTAAAGCTTTTCGTATTTGGTTGGTTCATAAAGTATGAATTTCCCTTTACAGCATTCTTCTTGCCAAAAAAGTTTTCTGTCTTCAGTTCTTTTGCTCATCTGAATATAGTCATTTGATAAATAAATTCTTACTAGAGAGACAGGAATTTGAAAAGGTTCTGTTTTGAGGGGAAAAAAACACAGACCATTAGGGAATCCCACAGATTTTAGATCATTTCATTTTCTGGGAACTCTTAATATTGATCCAAACCAAGAGAACTGGGGTTATTGTTTCTTTACTTTTCAGTAAACAGAAATTAAGAGTCAAGTCATAACCCAATAATATATGAATAGGAAATGGTCTCTGGAGAAGGACTTTACCCAAACAGGATCAGTGGGAGAATCCCAGGATATTGCCCAAGAGGACAGTACTCAACAAGCAACGTGCATGTAGAGAAGCAAAGACCAGTCCAAGATATGCTACAACACACCATTAAGTCATCTCAGCAGAAGAAAAAGTTTAAAGTCACTGACTGAATTGTTAAGCAGGAAGATGGATGGTTACTTTCCATAGAAAAACAACTATGCAAGCTTTTTGATAAAGCCACTTAGATAGTTTTAAACACATACACACACACCCCTTTTTTACTACAATTTTAGAATAATTTTCAATTTCAATGCTGAGTCATCAAAGTCTATGTGTATCATTCAATGTGATCAATGGCTAGAATGTTCTTTGTGGGGTTGTTAAATTTGTTTGAAACACATTAAACCTTTAATGCTAGATAGTTGGGCTTTCTTTCTGAAAAAAAACAAAGGAAGGAAGAGAGGAAGGAAGGGAGAAAAGAAGAAAGGAAAGAAGGAAGGAAGGAAGAAGAGGAAGAAAGGAAGGAAGGAAGGAAAATTACCATCTTTTTTTCATATCACAGTCTTGGCCTAGATAAGCTAATACTTAGAATAAAATATTTAGGTATAATTAATGAATTTAAAACTCTAAAACCAGTGCACATTTCTTGCAGTTCAATCATCTCAATTTTGGGGAACAAAACTAAACAAAAGAGACAGGTGGTTTAGTAAACACGTGGATTCGACAACTCATAGAAATAGTTCAGAGTGAATCTGTAAGTTTGATATAATTTAGATTCATGCAGAAGGGGTAGATTTGAACACAAACAGCTCATTAGACTGGCTTTCACACTTGAAACCAAAGAGGTTATGATAATTAGACACAATATCACTGGAACCATCCTCAGATTTTAAAAAAGTGAAAGTTGGTTGCACTGCAGTTCTGATCCAACATGGCATTCTCAGGCTTTGATGATGAGGTGCATGACCCTCAGTCATAGAAGTCTAAGGAGACTAATAAGTTTGCTGTCTTTGTTTCATGAAAAAGCTTCTGGGTTATCACCAACCTTCACTAAACACAAGTTACACTTAATCTTAAGGACTAAGACTAGAAGACACCTTGTAGAAGTATCCTGCAACTCTACAAAGGAATTAAACATGTGTGTGTGTGTGTGTGTGTGTGTGTGTGTGTGTGTGTGTGTGAATTTTAAAATTTTAAGTTGATCACACTGAGATGCCCTGAAAGGATGGAAGGAAGAAGAACAGAAATAGATGGCTAAAGAAATTCTTAGGAGAGTTTGCCCACAGCTTTATTTTACTATGGGGAAAAGGTAGGTAAGGACAAACTTCAGAGCTAGATCCTTCCAGTTCCACTTGGCTTTTATTATCAACAACCAGTTTCCTATTTCCAAAGCATATTTGGATAAATTAGAGTCTATATGATAAAGGAGCAATTTCAGAATTTTTAAAAGTCTGTTTCACAAGAATTGGCAGAAACCCCCATGTGAAATGATTAGGAATTGTAGTAGATCTGCTGTGATAACAGCTGTTATGAAAAGCTCTGCTCCAGCTTTCTGAAAACTCCATTAGAGGAGAGTTTAAATCAATATTTAAATTAAAAGAATAAGATTTGTAAAATCCAGAACACAAAGTATCCATTGTGACTTAATCTAACCTCAGCTCTGAAGGTTTCTTCTCCAATTCTGATGACCTCAGAACTTATATAATCCATTTACTCTCTCCAGCTTATGTACTTTGCAGGTTTGAGGAGGTGTGCTTATAAAAAGCATTATGGATGGTTTTCCCACTCCAATTCTAAATTCAAAGTTTAGAAATTTTAATGATGCTTAATTCTCAATTCAGTTTTATTATATACCTGTATATACTGAATTTCTTCTTTGTAAATATCTGTACTTTCTTTGTCATTTTAAAAATTCATTATCATCCCATTTACCATCATATCAATAGAGTATTCCATTTATGTGGCCAAAATTTTTCACGATTAATGGACATAGACTCAATGGAGGTTGACTCTTGCTTTTTCAAAAATAAAATTTTGCTCTACTAAAAAGGAAGGACAGGGGATACAATGTTGCATGCTGGAATTCAGGGACTCTTAAAGTTGGAATTACAGGCTACTGGGAATGTGCCTGTGCTTTCTTGAGCATAGAGAAATTACTGCAGTTTGGATATGGAATGACCCCTTAGGGACCTGTGGCTCTTTTGGAAGGTGGCAGCACCCGTAAGAGATAGGACCAGGAGGAGGGCTAAGAGTTTTTATAGGTTGCGCATCTGGGGGTGATAGCAAGATGTCCTTTGTCTTGTTTTGTTCCTATCTGCCCATGGTAAGCAGCATGCTCTACCAAATGCTCCCTGCCACAATGTTCTGCCTGGACCTAGACCCCAAACCAAGAAGGCTTAAAAACCACAAGTTAACCTGAGCCAAAATAAAATTCCCTTTTTGTAAGTTGATTTATCTAAAGTATTGGTAACAAAAACCTGACTAATACATAGAATCATATTCCTTTTTACCCAGGATCTACTCATGGGTTCATGATACTTTTTTTTTTTTTAAGAAAGAATCTCAATCTTTTGACTACTGTACTAACAACAATTAGTTCAACATAATAAATGATATGTAGTATTAATTAGGATAGTTGGTGACTGGCAAGTAAAAGCTGTTGAAAGTTTTAAATGTGCCTCTTCTATATTTGTGATAAATCCATATCCATGCTGTTGAATATTTTAAAAATTTGTCTGTCAAATAGTAACTAACTGTTGGGTCTTTTCAAAGGAGAACATTGTTGCAACTATGAGTGACTGGCATTCTTGAAGTTGGTGTTCCATGGGGTAATTTTTCCCAAAACAGAAGGGAAACCCATAACTATTTTTATGCTTGGGATTCAGAAATTTTATCAATGCAGTCCTTTGACCAATGAAGCCTCTTGTTCTCCCCTAGTTCTGACACGGCTAGGATGATTCCACAGGAAAGGAATGTGCCCAGAGAAGGCCCAGTGCTAACTAAAGAGGTTATAAAAAGCAGAGTGTCTGTGGCTCAAAAACCCTGCAAACACATATTTTAGATTAGCACTCTCTATTTCTTTATGAGACCAACCTCCATTCTTTTAATTCCTCCAACTCCTCGACCACCATAATAGGAAGCATCCACAGTCGGCCATTTCTTGTTGGGCAAAGGTTCTTCTTCCTCTTCCTATGGAGATATAGTTTTAAAAGTTGATTTAATTAATTTCTTAAAATGTCATTTGGTCAGAGCTGAATTACATTTAAATGTTTCAAATAATTCCATTGCTATGGGAAAATGTAAAAATTATACCTGGGATATATGGGTGCATTTATAATCACAAGCATCAATTTCAAGTGCAGTTCTACAAGAGATTAAGACACCTTCCCTTCAGCAAATTCTCCCTACATCACCCCTAGGCTAACAGAAGTTGCTTTTTGCAACTGTTAGTATTGTGTATTTAAACCAAGTATATCCACCAATTCAAACTTGGAAAGATGATTCAACTTAGGGCAACACTTCAACAATTATTTCACGTGTCAATATATATGTAACTTTGAAGTGTGAAATTTATAGTGAAAAAACAAACTTTAAAGAAGCCTAAAAATGCATAATCCCAGCAATTCCTTACTTTACATTGTAGAATGATGTTAGCTAACAGAGGAATAATAGCAAATTGTCACTTTGAAGAAAGTAAGGGCATCTTTGAACTGCCAGCTTCAGTATATCAACAATTTTAGATAAGTGTCATCAGGACTATTAGTTATATTATATTAAATCTCTATGTACTTTTGATCCTGTGGTTAGTCTACCAATGAAGGGCTCATTCCTCTACTCCATGAAAGAAATCATAAGATTAAAAAAATAGCAGTTGGTTTTCACAAAGTAAAAAGTAGATACATAGTTATCACATAAATAGAATTGGTCTAATTTTGGAATGATATTCACAAATGAAAATAAAAATACTCCATATCACTTTATTAGGCACTCACTTACCTCCTTTGGTGCAGGAGGTGGTGGGGGAGGATCCTTGATAACCTGTCCCAAAACAAAACATAATAAAATGTAAAAAGTTCCATAACATAAGAAAAAGTAAGAATGTATAAAAACAGAACAAACAAAAACTCCAATGGCTACTGTATTAATTCCAGAGGTGGATTAAGATTTAAAACAAAACTGTAATCAAATGAAGCTGACTGAAGGTTATGAACTATATATCCCCTTTATTAAGAAGGGAATACTTTGTATCTTATTTACTGACCTATATGTCCAATGAAAGCACTGTTATCAGCGTTGCACTCGGTAAGATCAACACCAACACAACCTTTCTTCCCAAAGTTTCCTTTCTAATAGTTCACTCTTTCCAGATGCAGACTACAAGTGCTGGCATAATCTATAATGGCTCCTTTTTCTAAATAACTTCTCCAAATTCTTTCTAGGTCCAACTGAGTCTTTAACATTGTTCTCTACCTCCTCCCCCTCCCACGCCATGAACTCCTGTCTTCCCAAAGCAGACTATCATTTCTGCGATATTTATAAATGACTCTCTCTTCTTCCCCAAAATTTATAGGGGTCTCTTTTTTTTTTATTCAGTTTTAAAAAAGTCCCCTTGTAAATATCAATACACATTTCACATGCTCATTTCCTGTACTCTGTTTAGCAGAGTGGGATTGGTACAAAATACACTTTCAAGGATGTGAAGCAAGAGGGAAGGGGGGAAGTCAGGAGGAGAGAAAAGGGGAAAGGGTTGGGGAGAATAGAAACCAAGGAGGAAAAAGGTAGGGAGGAAGAAGGGAAACAGGAGGGAGGGACTACAGCAAGAGAAAAGATGAAGAGATAAGAAACGATTATTTTTATTTTCATTCTCACTGTCACAACCCAAAGTCAAAGACTTAGGATTCTATGGACTTTAAAGATGTCAAGCGCATTTTACAACTCATGCAAGTTACACACACCAAAACTTCAATATTCTAAAAATTCCCCACCTAGTGGTGGTTCCAATTATGTCTGGACTACTGCAACAGAGAAATTCACTATTTCATAAGTCATCATTTGACTGGCAAGGAAGCCAAAGCTTCTTTCTCTAACAGTTTCTACTTTTCAGCCCTGGTCCTGGAGAGTCTGGAAAACCTGAGTTTGCACACACACACACACACACACACACACACACACACACACAGGCACGCACGCACACACGCACACATACTTTTTCTTCCTAATGAAGATAAATTCCTGGTTTTGAGACTACAATAATTACTTCATTTCTATTGAGGTTATATTTGGGAGCTAAAGATATAACTCATTTTTTATAAAACGGTTATGAGTTACCTGGATTATTTTGTTCACTTTCTGTAGTATATATTCATTTGTCAATAACCTAACTACAGTTTCATTAACCCAAAATAACATTTTCAGATATGACCCAGCAATTAGACTCAATGGCATTTGGACAAAGCAGTTGGACCTTGTGGTTCCTTGCCTCTTCTCAGCATTTTAATTGATGGGTTTCAAAAAAGAGCAAATGAGATTGGTAGGGAAGTGGTGAGAATAACTGAGGAGAAGTTGGAGGGGGTTAGGAGTGGTAGATTTGATCAGAATATATTATATTCATGTAGGAAATGCTCAATAAGAAGCCAAAAAGGGGAAAATAAGAATACTCGTATCCACGCTCTTGATAGTCTATCATTACATTTTTTTTTTTTTTTACCAGTGGGTATATGCAATCCTTGTGGTAAAAATTAAACAACTAGCCTCTTTCAGTATCTCTAGCAAGTCTTTGTTTTAACTTGTGTAATCAGGTCAATATTCTTCTGATAGAAGCTTAATCAGTCATTTCTCCAGTCAAAATAGACTCAAAGTTCCAATGCATACAGTTCAAATCAGGAAATCATTGAATTTTATTGTAAGGGCTTTGGGATTTATGTCTCTATTATGTCTTCCAAGTGTTCTCTGGAGATCTCTTACCAGAGAAAGTCCAAAATACACCTTTCTATTCCAAGGAGCCTGAACATATCTGAGATCACTTTCATTTCATAGCAAAGATTTCAAATTTACTCTTATAACATGGACATCTTGCACAGATAAATAAAAAATAATATAAATAGACTCTCTAGCAGTCTCCTTTATCATATCATCCTGGGTATTACATCATACTCCCTTCAATAACCCTTTCTTTTTATTTCATACTGACCATCCACATGAGTGCTAATAGAGGAAAATTAAGATTCAACCTAAGATTCTTCTAGAAGGCAGCAGAAATTGGCTCAGGAGTTAAGAGCATTTACTGCTTTTGCAGAAACCCCAGATTCATTTGCCAGAACTCACATGGTAGCTCACAACTGTCCATAACTCTGCTTCCAGGGGAACCAACTCCCTGTGGACTCCTGTATGCATGTGACACACACACACACACACACACACACACACACACACACACATACATACACACACACATATATAAAATAAATAAATATATATTTAAAATCTGTATGTCGTCACTTCTGTCAGACTCACACAGGACAAGGAGTACCTTAGTATGTTTCCAATTTGCTGGAAATCCTTTACTTGGCATAATCTGTAATGTAGCGATATCAAGCCTCTGGGGTACATCTACATGAGCTAGCTGTTCTGTTGTCTGATGCCTCAGTTTCCACACAACTCTGCCCCAACTTTCTCTGTACGTGTATCTAACTCCAACAAGATTGATAATCCCCCTACTTCCTTCAAATATATGGACCATTAATATTTTAGGTCATGATCAAGCTCCAAGTTAGTAAGTAAAATGTTGATTAAAATGTGAAAATGATACACTAAGAGTTCCATGATAGTAAAATATTGATAATTTCAGTGAAAATAGTCATCAGTTTTCTCTATCAACCAATGAATTCAGAGAACTAGTGAATTTAACAGTAGTTGTAAGGACATAGGATCATCCCCATTTTCTACATCTGGGAAATAAACTGGATTAATTTTGGGTCCTCTCCAACATGAAAAGCCTAATAAGATAATAAAAATACATGCATCACAATATTTCTAACAGGTCTTTTGTTTCTATGACTTTCCACAAGTCATAGTGTATATATATATACACTTATGCCTTGCATTCCTATCATTCCAGAAAAAAATCTTTTAAAAGTAATGTTTTTTAATTAATATGAAACTATGTGTATGACCTATTATAAATTTAAAGGGATTTTGAAGTCTGGAAGCATGCATGGTCAACAATGAAAATAAATTTTTTATGTCCTATCTCAATCGAATACCAGTCTACCGAGTTAAGAGACACAACCTCCATCACAACAAATGACAGGAACCCCAGGACAGGACCCAGAACCGGGGTTGGACTGTGTTCTTCTTGCTAACAGTAACCATCCTTCACTTGTACTGTCATATGGCAGATGCTCTTTATTTTCATAACCCTGTAAGGTAACTATGCTGATGTCTATTTTAAGCACAGCAAAAGGAACTCCAACAACCCCTAATTACAACACCTCTCCAAGTCAATACAAAGAGAAAAGATAGAACCAAAATTCAAACCCACCACTTAGAACAATCTATTTCCAAACTCTGAGTTTAATTCCATTATATTAGATACTTTCAAACTAAAAGCAACTGCCAAGGGGAAAGTCTGTGAAAGATCAGTTGTTTGCCAAGCAATTGTTACTGGGATGGATGGGTGAATGGAATCACAGATGATAGAAAATTAGAGTTACATAAAGTGTAGGCTTGAGATGGGCTTTATACCATTTAAGAGAAGCATTGAACATTCACTGTGATGCCCCCATCACTCATTTAGAAATTTCAGGACAGGAAATAAACTAGTTTTCTTCTTACATTTGAAAATATTCCTATACACATTATAACGTGGCCTCATAAGTAACAAAAGGGCAAGAAAATAATGTCAGGAGTCTGTGTTGAAGTGGCAGGCCTGCACACCAGTAAAATTTGTTTTGGGGGAAAAGGCAACTCAGTGTTGTCCAAGTGCATTAAAAATAACAGTCATGAGAACCTCATTCTGGTATTAAATAGTGTAAGAGCACATTCACTCCAGAGAAGGGTGTATTCATGTGCACCATATTTCATGAGAATTTGCAGGTTTTAAAAGGCATAATATTGCCCAGTTGCCAGGATTTTTTTCCACTTAGCATCCTTCAGCTCTGTATTGAAAATTCTGGAAAACACTTTCACCACTTTATGAACCATATGGAGAGTTTGAGTCTTCTCCAATTTTTTTTTTTTTTTCCGTTTGTTATTATCATCATAGGGGTGGGTGGGGGAATTACATCTCATCTACTTAGCTGCTAGAATGAAGATTTCAGTTTGGAGGAGAGCCGATTTCTTAATTTTTTTTTTTTTAAAAAGAAAGTTAGCTGCTTCAGGCAACAGTCCTTTTGATCTGCTCATTAACACTTTTCAAATGTTCGAGTGATGTGGGCATTCTTTGCGCTAGAAAATGTCAGCACTGGAGCCTGCAGCCAGCTTGATGCAATCATATGTTCTGATATTCAGAAGAAAAAAAAAAGTGAAAGAACTGTCAACATTGAACTGCTTTGGATTTTACACACACACACACACACACACACACACACACACACACACACAAAGATACAGTATGACTGTAGATAAGTATTATTTCAGAAGTAATTTTTGCCAGTAATTAAAAGAAAGCCATCTACATGCTACAAGCCCACAGACAATGGGAGAAACACTCCATTTACAGGACGTTTTAAAAAAATATGTGTGGTATATGTGGGCCTCTGTTTCATTTTCTCCTTGACAAAATCATGGGTCAAGGACAGTATCTTTCTTCTGGAGTGCATAAGCCCTAAGTTCCCTTAGGTTTTTACTTGGAAAGCCCTTTTCTGAATCCCACAGTTGAACACAGAAAATATAGTCCAGTTATCTTGTCCTTCTTTTCCTTCCCTTGTTAGCAAGGTCACTGATGCTCAGGGCACCTTACCTTGAACAAATAAACAAGAAGCCAGAAATCTACAAAATAAACACAAGGTCAAATGGGGCATGGGAAGAACAGTAAAAAGATGCATCCTGACAGGAGTTAACGGTGCTACTGTCACAGACCAGGAAGAATCTGGTACCCTGTTTCCTAAATGATGTTGTTGGAAAATATCACCATGGAAGCAATACATCCAAGCATCTATCATACTATATTTCAATGAGGCAGCCAATCATAAATCATTTCAATTAATAGTGCAAGGAAGGCGTATTAAAATTTAAATTACTTCTGTTTTATTGTGCATTCCCCCCCAAAATCGGGCCTCTGTGAAAGTAATTCAATAAGGGTACCAGGGAGCCCTCCTCAACAATAAAAATCAAGTGCAATATAGAAGCATCATTACTATGTAAAAGAAGTGGTACAGCTGTTGAAGCTAAGAAAATTATTCTGTGGAGCTCTGATTGGAAACATCACCGTGAAGTTTACCTTATAAGCAAATTAGGTTGTTATTTTTTTTTTTATAAAAAAAGGCAACTTTTAAGTTGCTTTCTAATTTAAGAATCACAACATCTTTCTGCAATGTCCTGAATGCACTCAAGACACGATGAACCTCACCATGCTTCCTTGGGAGTGGATAACTTTGGTTAAGGACACTAGAGCAACATGAGCATTCATTATTCCCAGCATAATCAGCAACGTCTGCAGCTGTGTCCCACACTCAGTGACAGCAATCCAGAAAGCCTCTGTTTGCTTCCTCACGAACCTTACACCTGTAATTCTGTGGAGTGTCTGGCTCTCCCAAAGGATGTGACTATGTGGCTGTCATTTCTGCTGTCCTGTTCAGTCAAACAAATGTGCCATCAATACAGCATATCCTCTACAGTAATGAAAGTACCTAAGAAGCTTTTCTTTAATCCCTTGTGTCTTCATTCTTTTCATCAAATGCAAAAGGGAAACCAGTGGCGATGTCCTTGCTAAAGAAAAACAGTTGCTGTGGAGGATGTGGGGATTCTTGACAGGCAGCCTCAGCCTTAAACAGGAGGCAGGGATGACCTCTCATCAGAAGAACTTTCCCCTGGCAGAGCAGTTCACAAACACCACACAACCTGCAGCTGACTAATGGTAGGGTCTGTCTATTCAGCTTCTCATAAGAGCTCTCTTATTAAAAGTTGCTCACAGAAACAGTCTGATTCAGTGGGAGAGCCAGGCACACAGAGGACACAATCCGCAGCATTTTCAGTCACAATCACCTCCCTCCTCCATCCCTATAAGTGCTCCTTGCAATTAATGGCAGGACAGAAAAGTATAAACAGTCCCAATAAAAGCGTCTTGAGTGGCCGGACAGTCTATGACAGATACTTTTGACATGACTATTGTATTTTATGCCTTACTTTAGCAGCCTGGTAAACCTAAAGAACCTTTCTCATATTAACTAAGCAAAATTTAAATACATGGTATTTTGAGTGCATAAATAATGTTGAAATTAAATTATACTTGTAAAGATATTGCATTTATAAATCTATTTAAAGTCTGTTGCAGAAATGGGCATGCTTCTTTATTAAGTCATTAAAAAATGAGACCAAGTGACAGACATGTTACTTATCATGACTTTGAAGTAGTGAGGCATATAAAATATGTTTCAAAAATACCTGAACTTCGAATGTGCTATAGAAACTAAGTTTTCTACTTGTGACAAAGTCTTCAGTAACTCACAATACTTTAGGGACCACAAACAAGGAATGAAGGCAATTGATAGGCATCGGTTATAAGTAGAGACAAAGTTGCTTTTTTTTTTCATACAAATTCTTAATCCTTCTTCTAGAAAGTCCCCTGTGGGTTACATCCAGTGACAATTCCACATAAGCTAAACTGATTATATTTCAGATTTTATTACATTTAAGAATTCTGTTTCTGAGACCCACAGCCAAACATTAGGCAGAGCTTAGAGAATCCTGTGGAAGAGAGGGAGGAGGGATCATCAGAGACCTACAGAATCAACTAACCTGGGCTCATGGGGGCTCACAGAAACTGAACCAACAACCAGGGAGCCTGCAGGGGACTGACCTAGGTCCTCTGCACATATATTACAGTTGTAGAGCTTGGTCTTCTCTTGGGGCTCCAAACAGTGGGGGCAGGGAGTCATCTCTGACTCTGTTACCTGCTTTGGGACCCTTCCCTCCTACTGGGTTACCTATCCAACCTTAATAGGAGAGGAGGTGCCTGGTCTTACTGTAACTTGATAAGCCATGACTGGCAGATATACATGGGAGGTCTGCCCTTTTCTGAAGAGAAAGGAGGGGGAGTGGATGTGGAGTGGGGGAAAAGGGAGGTTGGGGGAGGGACTGAGAAGAGAGGAGAGAGGGAGCTATGATTGAGCTGGAAAATTAATTAATTAATTATGTAAGTAAGTAATAAAAAAGAACTCTGATTCTATGGGAATACAACATGTGTATTTTCTATGGTGTATGCATTTATAAGTGACAAGTTTTCATTGAAATGAAAGAAACCAGGCATCCTGGGTAACTACAAATTCCTTTGAGCACAATATGCTTCCACAGCCAACAGAACTTTTGTTATAATGAGCAAGAGAGTGCTCTGTTTTAAAGCTGGTTGTGGGTAGACACAGACTTGACATCTCTCAATGTTTGGGATGATGTATTTCAGGAAGATGTCCCAAATAAGAAGCATTTACTGGGCAACATTTATGTTATTTGTTTATATGTGTATATCACTGAGCAGATTTACAATAAATAACACAGTGCCCATTTTTATAAACTTCCTGAGCTGCACTACAAGACAGATTTTGAATAAATAATCATGCTAAATGCTTGCTTAATTATACTTTTACTCACACATCACCAAAAATACATACTACTTTACACAGTGCACTTTTACTAGAATCAGTATAAAACTATTTGGAAGTAAAGTTCCTGGCTTTCACTTGTTCCTCAAGTCCTGGGATGAGGCTGGTACAGCTAACGGAGGACAAGCTAGTTTCACAGACACCGTATCTAGCTAAACATCCTGTGGCCTGCTGTTCTCTGGCCAATCTCTAGTTTTCAGGAGGGTCAATAGCTCAACAGCTACGTTTGAATGAAGCCATGCTGGATCAGCCTGAGGAACCTGCCCAGAGATCCCCACTGTCAGCTGTTGCTATAATCTAATACTGTTTTCATCTCACTCTGAGACAGTAAGTCAGTCCCACTCAGTTCATGAAGTATTACACATGCTAGTTGACAGCTCTCCACTACAAACCCAAACTGGGCTATTGTATTTTGTCTAGTTTTATTATATCTATCTATTTATTTTGTATCATAATGCAAATAATGAGGTCAGAGAACAACTTCTCAGAGCCAATTGTGTCTCTCTACATTGTGGGTGGCAGGTATTAAACTCAGTTCATCAGGCTTGGTGGCAAGTGCCTTTACCCCTGAGCCTTCTCTCCTGCCTTCCCAAAATCAATAGCCCTAACCAGTCATAACATGAGAATACCAGAATGAGTCTAAAAATATTATTTTCTTATTGTTGCAAAAAAAATCATCAAAAACCTGTGGCTGAAAACAATAGAGACTTGGTTCTCATTCACTTCTGGAAGTCAGGGGTCTGAATTAAGTCTCAGTTAACTGTTGGCCAGCTGCTTCCTTCTGCAGGCTGTGGTGGGGGCCACTCCTTGCCTTCCCAGCTTCTGCTCACACCAGCATTCCTTGTCTTGAGGTCTGCATTACTCCAGTCTATCTCCATTGCATTGCCTGCTCCCTTTCTGTGGTCGGATTTCCCTCATAAGAATTTTGGTTATGTGTTGATCTAAATTATTCAAGACAATCTCTCTATCACAAGAACCCAAATCATTGAATCCTCAAAGACCCTTGGATCTCTCTAGTTACTTCCCATTCTCAGATGAATGCAAACCTTCTAGAAGGCATGGAAGACACTTCTGCCTGAGGGTTTTATCAAAACCCAAACTGTCTTCCACAGGTCTCCCAGCCCAGCACTTTTTATAGCACACCACAAACACGCACACGCACACATGCATGCACATCTGAAATGTCCACTAATTGCACATTTTCTTTATTATTGAAAACACATTTGAGATCATAGACTCAGTCAGGTTCCTCTAAAAATATGTTCTTCATATATTGCTATTGGGCACTTAGAGACCTTCATTTACACTTCTAACCCTCATTTCTTTGTTTCTATATTAAAATATAAATTTTCATATCATATTGTAGGTATCTATGATTCCCCAGTTCCAAGTACAGTAGCTGCCACTTTCTACATGATCAACACATATTTGCCAAAGGGTGAATGAAGAATTTTGCCTGTACCTTACCCCAGCTTTTCAACCTCCTTTTAGACCAAACACATTTGCTACAGTTCGCTTCCACCTAAGTGTGACTATGCACATTTGCTACAGTTCACAATTCCACCTAGGTGTGACCATGAGTTCACATCCAGGACTTGTGGCTTTTAATTTGGTGCTTCTCAGTAAAATAAAGGTGGCTGCCTCTGTTAAACAAACCGGAACTAAGGAGCAATCGTTCTATTTCTGAAGCTAGGGACTCTTTCTGAAATACTGTAATAACTGGAGGGACTTCTCAGTGCTTTACATTGAGAAGGTTTATTATCTGCGAAGCCTCAGGTTAGAATAGACCTGCTCTCACTGTCCATTGATAGGCTCTCCTTTATAACATCCAAGATTATATTCTAAACCTATATTTCAGAATATGTAACAACTTTCTAAAAAGGGTCCATTTCAGTTTTTTTTTCTTGTATCTTTAAGGGAACAAGCATACACTTTGACACTTTTGTACCCTGTGACCAACAGTAAATGAAATTATAAACTAACGAAGGGAGGAAATTTGCCATCGTAAAATTTAAATTAAAAATGCAAGGAGCACAAATCACATTAGGGCACCATTTTGCTTTTTAATTTGAGACTCGAGAATGCCATCCACCCCCAAAATAGCCATATCTAAGATAATCAAGATTAACCAGGAAACTGTTGGAGTATCAACTGCTGTGGCAGGAACTTGATGAGCTCAGCAGAGAGACAGGAAGAGTTTCATCTCTCCTGTTGTCAGAGTTAATGCTGTGGGCCTAGTACCCTGAGATAAAGGATTGGAAGGCTACCTCATGACAGCAGACCGTGGTGCAGCTCATAAGAAATGTAAATGCAATACAAAGCATGGCCTGATGTCTTGGGAAGCTGATAGCAGGTAGCAAAGGTGAAGGAGGTGGAGGCAGGCAGTCTCCTGTGTCACATTAAATACCCCCGGGAAATGGAGTAACACTCTCAAACAAGTCATAGGAACACCCTGGAAGATTTTCCTGGGATAATCTTTTCTATAAACTCTAGATAAACGGGGATTAAGTGAAATATGCTAATGTATAGAAGTTATGCACTATCACGTAGGAGGCTGAATAATTCCTCTATAAAGATGTCCATGACTTAATTCTCTGCTTCTGTGAATAAAGTACTTTACATGGTAAAGGATTTTAGAGATGTGAACATTAACAGCGCTGAGATGGAAGATGATCCTGTAGTGTCCAAATGGGTCCAACTGAGATCTATAGGTCTTTAACACTGGGCAGCCTTCCCCACTTGGATTCACTCAGAGATATGTAAGTACAGAAAAATGATCAAGGACATATGCCACAGTGGTACTGGCTTTGAGGATGGATAAAAGAGGTCCCACAGCAAGAAATGAGGGTGGCCTCCTTAAACTGGAAGTGATGGACTCTGGCCCTGAGTTCCAGAAAGGTGTGTGCACCCACTGCATTCCCCTGGCCCAGGTGAACCCAGTGAAGCCCATGTAAGAGCTGTGATGAAATAATCATTGGGGAAAAATGTGTGGTGCTTTTACAAGTCAAGCAAGTGGCAACATGTTAGCTCAGCAATAGAGAACCCCACACCACCAAACTCTTCCACGGGCTTCCTGCAAAGGTGAAGGTGGCATAAACTGAAGCTGCTGATCTGTCTCTAAATAGAATGTTTAACTGACAGCCTAAGTAACTTCTGCATTGGACTTACCTCTAAAATATGCCACAGGAGGAAGATAAAAGAAGACCCTGGGCCAACAGATCGTTAAAGAAGCTCACTCTGAGCACTTTTAAAACAGACACCAGACCCATGACTCTCATGACGACAGCTGAACGTGGCACCTGTTTACCCAAACTTTTCTTGAACTTGAGTGGAAATAACTTTCATCCCAACTATCCCCAACCTCTCCACACCTCTTCCCACAAGCCTGAGTTCTGAAGTGCCTCTGAGGTACTTTTTATACTAGATAGTGACATATGTATTTTCTAGAAGCTACTCTATGTAAAAGACTTGAAATTCTTTGTGGATTTCTGGGGAACTCTCTAGCACTTTGCTTCTTCCTAATCCTCTGGGGTCTTCATTTATCATGGTCTCTTTTTCCTTGTTCTCCCTCTCCGTTCTTGATCCAGCTGGGATCTCCCACTCCCCTAAGCTCTCTTTCCCTTGAACCTTGCCCTTCATTACCTGCCCCCCACCCCTGACGTCCAGTTTGCTCAAGTAGATCTCACCCATTTCTCTGTCTTTGGGTGACCCCTGTGTCTTTCTTAGGGTCCTGTTTTCTAGGTAGCCTCCCTGCAGTTGTGAGTAGCAGTCTAGTCATCCTTTGTTTTATATCTAGTATCCTCCTATGAATGAGTACATACCATGTTTGTCCTTCTGAGTCTGGGTTACCTCACTCCGGATGATTTTTTTCTGTATCCATCCATTTGCCTGCAAACCTCATGATGTCATTGTTTTTCTCTGCTAAGTAGTACTCCATTGTGTATATGTACCACATTTTATTTATCCATTCTTCAGTTGAAGGGCATCTAGGTTGTTTCCAGGTTCTGCCTATTACAAAAAATGCTGCCTCCTCAATAGACTACTGGCAATGGTTGAGAGAAAGCCCGGACTTATCTACTCAGGTGATCAGATAGCCAAACACCCTAACTGTCATGCTAGAACTCTCATCCAATGACTAATGGAAGCAGATGCAGAGATCCACGGCCACACTCCAGGTGGAGCTCCAGGAGTCCAATCAGCGAGAAAGAGGAGGGATTGTGTAAGTGAGAATTGTTGAGACCATGATTGGAAAAAGCACAGGGACAAATAGCCAAACTAGTAGAAACACATGAACTATGAAGCAATAGCTGAGGAGCCCCCAACTGGATCAGGCCCTCTGGATAAGCAAGACAGCTGATTAACTTAAATGGTTTGGGAGGCCCCCAGGCAGTGGGACCAAGACCTGTCCTTAGTGCCTGAGCTGGCTGTTTGAAACCTGGGGCTTTTGCAGGGACACTTTGCTCAGCCTGGAAGGAGGGGACTGGACCTGCCTGGCCTGAATCTACCAAGTTGAGCTGAATCCCCAGGGGAGTCCTTGCCCTGGAGGAGATGGGAATGGGGGGTGGCCTGGGGGAGGGCAGAGGGGGCTGGAGGGAGGACAGGGGAATCTGTGGCTGATGTGTAAAATTAAATTAAATTATAAAATACATTTTTTAAAAAAGACTTGAAATTCAAGCTGCTAATGAAAGCTGTACTGTTGCTGGACCACATGACATGTGCTCGTCCGCTGGGCCTTACTTTATACCTTCCTGCACTAGAACATGAATAAGAACAGAGTTAAAGTACTCACCACTTTACAGCAGAGGGGCCAAAACCACCACATCAAGGCCACGCCCAAGAGCAGCAATAACACCAAAACAGCTATGATGGCTGCAATCCCATTAGACTGTGGAGGGAAAAATAAACAAACAAAAAGTAAAGCTCGAGGGCACGTCCCACAGGTTATTTATTCTTGTAAGGCAGTTCGCACCGGGCAGGAGAAAATGAGCACAGGAGGCCAAACAGTGTCAGACCCAAATCATGTTACATTCTCTCAAGTTTTATTAATTTCTTTTTATTTCACGTAATATACGCCATGTTACGTTAAGACGGTCAATAATAAATGTGATGTCTTCCAACATGCTACAGACTAATTTAAACATGTCCTAAAAGGATGTGAGAACCACAGATTCTGAGGATTAAACAAATGGTCCCCTTAGGGACTTTTGTGCTTAGGCAACAATTACGTTGGTTCAGGCTCAATTTATTCCAGGCAGAATTTCCTCGGGTTTTATGATGATAAAGCAGCAATTACTTTACATACTTGGAAGGAAAGGAAGATATTAACATGGGCCAATAAGAGAAACACAATGGGGACTAAGTGGTCACAGCACACACCTTTAATGCCAGCATTGGAGAGACAGAAGCAGGTGGATCTCTGTGAGTTCAAGGCCAGCCTAGTCTACAGAGTTCCAGGACAGCTAGGACTGTTACACAAAAAATCAAAAAAACCCTGTCTCAAAAAGTCAAAAAAAAAAAAAAAAAAGAAGAAGAAGGAGGAGGAGGGAGGGAGGGAGGGAGAAAGGAAGGAAGGAAAGAAGGCAAACACAATGGCTGTGGCTATGTATGCCTCAATGGAATGCATCTAATGAGTCCTTACTTCAAGTGACTTCTGGTTGTGGTTCACATGTGACTCAGGCAAGACCTTCACTGTCTGACTGCCAAGTGCCTCCACCCTTTAGACACCTGCTCTGGCCTCTGCCTGTAACTTTAATCTCCACTGTAGTAACCACTGATCCACCCTGTGGCCTCAGGCAAAGTCCTTCCAGTAGGAACCGTGCCTAGGATTTCATAGATACAAAAAGGATTAGACAACAAATGTAGACAGAATTGCTCTAGATTTTAATCAAAGCATTTTTACAATGGAATTAATTATGAGCTTTGGATAATTTAATTCCATGTTTCTATCATGAATGTACGTCTCCTAGGAAATCAAAGGCCATTTCCAATCAGCTAACCACTTGATACTCCTTGCTTGAAGTTTACAAACTATGTACCAAGAAAATGAACTCCAAAGCAATAAGAATCCACATGAGACAGATGTCAAAAAGAACATAGACACTTTCACTTTTTTTCACTGAGTTTAGAGGAAACTGGCTTCTCTGCCAAAGCTCAACTTCTCTGGGATCCCCAGGGAAATGGTTTTAGTTGGTTGTCTTTTGCTGGTTTTGTTTGTTTTAAAAGAGAAATAACTGAGAGAAGAAAAATAAAGAGAAAGAAATATTTTATAGAGGATTTGAGACAAATGTCTCAGTGCTGTCTTCTTAAAGCCAGCAGAAGACAATCAGAATGTAGATGAGGAAAACACAGAAAGTGCATCACCCTTCCTCACAAGTAGCACACTCAGGAACAAATCTGGCCACCCCCACAGACGCAGTTACAATAAACACAAAAGCAGGCAAATGGGAACATACAGGAAAAGCATCTCCTAGAAGGACATGGGAAAACTGTAGCATACACTAAGAGAATCTCATGCAATCTTGGCCTTACCTTCAACTGTAGGGTCTCAGGGAGATCATCCCCACCCCCACCTAGGTCCAGAAACTCATAGAAATACTCTGTGTGGTTGTGCTATACAACTTCAGCAAGAGCTCTGCAAACATCTGATTCTCCCTTTACTTAGCATTCACACCCTGTTTTCACAAAAGAGGAAATGCAACTAGAGGCCATGAATCTGCTGAAATGGAATGGTCACTTTGTTCTTTCTATGCAATGAAGAAGAAATCACAAACCTGTGCTGACTGTTGGATATTATAGTAAGTAGACAGGCACTTAAAATTCTTAACTTTTTCCCTCAAAATCAACTGCCTCTATTAGTAAGACTGACAGACAACACAGCCGCCCCGCAATGGAAACAGATGTTTAGTGTGGCAACACTTTCATCACAACTGAGTCCGAAGACTGCCTCCAAAGCTTAAAGCTAGAGTACACACGTTCCGGAAGACTGCATGTCTCACTTCCTTCCCTTTGTCTCAGCTGAGCACGAGGGAAATAGGGTCAGCGGAAGCAATGATTTAAAGCTACCTGACCTCGCTGTCTGTCTGTCCGTTCTTCTCCCAGACACTAGCTCAGCTCACTGTGTAGGAATCGTAGCTTTCCCATTTCCTTTGTATTTGTTGTTAGAGCTATCATCAGATCATAGAATGGGCAGTGAGGAAAAGGAAATGATTTCTTTGTTCACATAACTTCATAAACACATTCAGGAGAAGCCAAGTGTGGAAACCACAGTGCTATGAATGGACACCAGGGTGCAGAACTAGAAGCCAGAAGAGGAAGGATCTAATTAATGAAACTGGGTCTAATTGCTCCTAGATCTGTGTCATGATCACAAACCAAAAGTTTCTCACTTCTACTCAGAAACGCCCCCTTTAAACAGACCTCCAGCTGAAAAATCCTCATAAGTATTCAACACATGCCATTTTTCTTGAATTAAATGAATTCATATACAGGACAGAAATCTAAGAATACTTTTTCATTCATCTAAACCACACTTGATGAGCCACTACTCCATACTGGACTGTTAAATGGATGCCAGGGCCACATATCTATCAGACACGTCCTCATGTAGCCCACGGGTAGTGAAGCTCAAACAAATAACGAAAAATGTGAGGACTGAGGACAAAACACCCAACAGAAGGATGGGAAATCTGGCAGACAACCCTTTGAGGAAAGGTCGAAGGGTGGACTAGGTGAGTAGGCATACCAAAAGGCCTTATAAAAGCGAGAAGCCACTGCAGCTGGGGTGCAGAGTCAGAGAGAATGGCTGATACCTAAAGACACTCAGGAAGCCAAATGCAAACCTCTGAAAAGCTGAGTTCAGGTTCTCCAGCAAAAACTGTGGAATTTGTGTTGCTGATGACTCCCAAAATCACCTTGCAAAACACTAACACTTGTACAGCCAGAGACTTCCCTTATGCTGCCACTGAGGGACTATTGCCACTTACACACACCTGTCGCTCCACAGGGAACTCCTCACTCATATTCCACCTGATAACTCGTCATCTTTTTGGTTCCTCAAGGATTAAAAAAAAAAAGGAACTTTTCTAAATATTCCAAATCTCCTTCTTACTCTCTCAAATTACAATTTAGACAGATGAAGGGGCCCAACTTGAAAATGTATTGAAACTTAACCTCTTCTTAACCATCTCCACCACTATCACCCCAAAGGGACTACTTTCTGTTTTTTTGGTTTTTTAAGACAGGGCTTCTCTGTGCAGCTTTGCGCCTTTCCTGGAACTGGCTCTGTAGCCCAGGCTGGCCTCAGATCCGCCTGGCTCTGCCTCCCGAGTGCTGGGATTAGAGGCATGCGCCATCACTGCCCGGCTCTTCCTGTGCTTCTTAGATTATAGAAATGCTAACAGAATTGGTATCAACATTTTTTGTTGTTGTTCATTTGCACACAGTGGCCAGAGAGAGCCTGTTCAAACTTCTTCCTCTAACTCGGAAGAAAATCATAAGCCTTACAGTAGCTCACACAGTATCAAAAGTCCTGCACCCCATCCATCACCGTTTCCTCCACACCAAGACCCCAATTTTCCTGGCATGTCTCCATGCCAGCGTTATCCACTGACTCTTCTTTAGGAGTTCCGCCTCAGGCTCTGTCCTATCTGGCCCATCTTTGCAGAACCTTCTTATAACACATGGTCTTGAGGACTTGCTCCCTCTTCTTTCCGGCCTTGGCTCAAATATCACTTCAGTGAGAATTATCTTGGCTCCTACTTAAGGTTTAATAGTTCCATCTCCAACTGTTCCACACATCCGACATACCTGCTATTCCCTTTTTTTAACATTTTATTCTTCAACAACCGCTGCTAACCTAACTCTCCTGAGAACTCACCAGGCTCGCATAAAATGGCCTTGTGTATCTGTAAGCACCAAGTGAGTTATTCCACCTCAGGGTCCCTGCACATGGAGCTAGTTCTTGGCTATAAGACAGAAACAAAGACCTGTCTTCCCGCCTGCCAGGAGGAAAGATTTTTCAGTGTGGGGAGGGGGTAAGGAAGGGGAAGAAGGATGGAGAAAGTGTCATTTCAGTGAGCTAAGCACTAAGCAACTAACTACGCAGCACAAATATTTGTAACCTCAATTGACCACATCCTGAGAGACCAGAAAACCAAAAGTACAACAACCACAAAGCCTACTCATTGAAAAAAAAAAAAACAAAAAAACATGCTATTTACAAAAACAGAAAAACATGTTAATTAAAATTATCCAGAGTGTTCAAAAGGATCAAAAGCCCATGTGGGTGCTTCCTTTTTCCCCTACAACATTGTCTTACAGTGAGAAACAGATATTTCTGCAAAGGCAATATTTTGTGTCCCCTATATTAATAGATAAAGATACATTAAAAATACATTAAAAACCATGATTTGAGAAAATATTAAGCTTGCTATTTTGGTATTTTCGAGGTAAAGAGGGTTTCTTGTTTTCCCTTTATTTGCTTGTGTGTGTGTGTGTGTGTGTGTGTGTGTGTGCAAGTACATGTATATGTATACATATAAAATAATAGCCATGTAGAAAAATTTATTTTAAAGCATCTTGTTTTCATGTTCAACAATCTAACATCAAAACTTTCTGTCAATATACAAAATTAACTACAGTGAAAAAAACTATATGGAGTTTATGTTTTAATGTACTGTATTTTAGATGATGCAAATAAATAACTCAACCGAAATACGGTTTCAAACTTAGCTATCAGCCAGCTCTCAGAATGAGATTTCTTACATTAGAAAGAGCAGACAGCATCTTTGTGGACAAAATGATGATATTGCCTATGGAGGTGCACTAATAATTTCAAAACCTGATCAACCTCTTAGATACTAAATTCTAATCTTCATAATAAAAGAAACATTTCCACATTTAATCTCCTAAAAAGAATGGTTCATCTATTCTCTTACCTTATGTTGTGCTAAAATATGACTTTGGGGAATTTTATGAATGTTAAAATCTAACCTATAGTACTTAGAAATCCTTTCAAAGGGTTCAGAACAGAAAAAATTAAAATAAGTTCTATATAAATGTTTCTTTGTCATGTTGTGACTCTTGCTTTGTGCCTTCCTTGCAGTAATAAACAGTACAGAGACTCCCTAGGCTATTACCTCATGATAAAATTCTTTCTAAAGGTAATTAGCTTTTTACTCACACATTCTGTAGCTGTGACAGTTAAGGATCTTGAGACGGCAGACTTCCCATCATTAAAGCTGATTGAAACTTCAAGAGTTCTACAAAAAGAGTGAAGAAGCAATAATTAAAGTCAACCAGGAGATGTTGAAGGTAGAAATGACAAAATCTTTGCTGGAGCTTCTTAAAGCCATCACAGTCGTACAGCTGGGGTCCAGAATTGAACCCAGGCTCCTACCTGATTACAAACCCTTTCCATCACACCACCAAGGCAATAGGAAATGATGCAATGAAAGTCCTTATTGTGTATCTTCCCTCAACACGACAACTTATCTCAGATCCACACAGGGATAGAGCCACAGAGAAAGATAATAATACTGCCGAAATCAAGATAAGATCTTATTCATAACTTAGAAATACTCCTGTTAATATTTCTTATAACGTGCCCACTTTAAAAAAACAAACAAACAAAAAATACCAAAAAACTCTTCCTTAAGAAGAAAATAGTTTAGTTAAAGACAGAAAAGGGAACTTTTTAATTTAGCTGAATTTTTGCAATATTTCAAAATAGGATGCCAAATGGCCTGTTTTTTAAAGTTAAACCAAATTCCTTATTCTGCAGAACTTTGTTTTGTTTTTTCATGAGTAAGCATGACAGAATCCAAAATAATCTATCCTAATTCTAAATTCTCATACTTTGATGTGTGCAGTCATATGACAGGGCAGACATGGTTGTATTGGGAGAAAAGGTTATTTATTGATGTAATATATTCTTGTCAGGGCGTTCACTCCACTCTAGATCCAGCTAGAGTTGTTTACAATTCCACATTGAGAATCCAGCAGTGATATTCACAATTTTAGCACTTAGTGAGGTAAGTAAGAACACAAGATGAAAATTAAGGTATAGAAAAAGCACATGCTGAGACCTTAGTTATACAAAATAACTCTATCCTCAAACAACATTCTAGTATAATATGACCAGTGTTGAGTAAAACTGAAACAAGTCTGCACAGATATGAAAATCTACCAGAAGCTTCTTTTTATACATGGTCTTCTCAGAAACAATAAAATGCACATTTTGGTAGCAAGATCCAGACAGTAGAGTCAATAACAACACTAATCAATTGAGTTCTTCCTATCATCCAGAAACATGAATTCATCTCATTTAATTCTCACAGTAGTCCACTGGCACTATCTCCATTCTGCAAGTCAAGAAACTGAAGTCTCAAAAGAGGCCTCATCAGAAGATTGGATCTCTCTGACTTTGTAATCCAGGAACCTTCACTTCTCTAGCATACCATCTTCGTCCTCCACACATATTTTAGGGACTTAAGTTTACATTTATCTCATACACATTAGCCTAGGATTACTTATCCAGATTTTTCTATATTCATACTTTTTCATGGTTAACTACAGCACTATTTTTCTAAAATGAGATATTTACTCTTGAATATATATATTTTTTATGAATACGTATAATTTTTGGAAAAGAATTTCAAAAGTGTTGCAAACATGAAAAACACAGTTGCTTCCACCTTTGAATTCTGTTTTTTCTTTAGAAAGAGTCTTTAAATTCCTGGTATGGTATGGTATGCTCATGAAGCTAATGACTACCCCAAGCACAAAGGTAGTTAAAGGCCATCCTCCAGCCTAAAGCCAATGCTTGGAGCATTGTTTGTCCCAAGATTGCAATATACATAGTAAATGTTTTCTGTCATATTTTATGTCCTTTCTCTTAATTCCAATACATTGCTCATTCTTGTCCTTATATAACTTCTACTTCTAGTTAGAATGCATCTAATAATGGAATCCAGATTCTTGGTTATGAGATCTAATCACAGGATGAAACATTAAATAAATATTGTGTTTATTGAATTCCAGACACAATTAGGAGGCAATGGAACAGTTTATTTTTATTTGTCCAAATGTGACCACAGCTTGCAAAATTAGGCATATTTATGACATGCATTGGGCAAGCTAGAGTCCCGAGCTTGAACTTAAGTCAATCAGTTTAAATATTCCATTCGTCAGCCTGTAAAAGTACGGAGGAAGTTATACCTATGCCAGAGATGCTCCAGGGAGGGGACCTCACAAAATATATAGATGTTCCTTGTAGTGAAACTCAGGAGCTCTATGAAGCTTTGTTATAGCCAATGATTTATTGAAAGGACTTTCATAATATCACTATGGTTTTACAATCTTATTACAGCCACTCTAAAGAACTAGCATAGAGAATATAGGATATATAGCCAGAATTAGATATATATGCAAGATGTTTGTCTAAAGAATTTCTCTTCTACTGACATAAAAATATAGACAGCTAAACTGTTCAAAATTTCCTCTTAATTTTGTGTAGACTCGTGTAAAGAAAGTTTACAGTTCTGTTTCCTGTTATAGACATCTTATTAAATCCAACATTATAGCTATGTTGTGTTTGTATGTCCATATGCATAGATAGATATACTCAAATCATACTCTAAATTGTTTGATCAATGTTTGCTAATATCAATCACTTGTTCTTTTACTAGTTAACACAACAAAGACTTTTAAATTGTCTCAGATACCACTAATAATTGCTATAAAAGAAGCACAGCCAAACTAGGATTTGTTTAATATGACTGTAATAACAAAACCAGTCACAATGTAACTGAATGGAATATACATAAGAATTCACCATGGAGTGTGCCTGTCATTCTAAGAAATAAATATGAGCACAGGCATTCTATCGGACCGTGGAGGAGGACAGACAATTCATTCTTGGAGTGAAATGACCAAGTTTCCAGAAGATAGTCACCTCCAAGACAAATCCTGAAGAATGATGGGGAGTTCAAAAGTAAAAAAAAAAAAAAAAAAAGTGAATTCTTGAAGATGGAGAACCTGACAGGCTGAAAGACAAGAGAGGCAGAGAACAGTTCAACAAGATGCCATTCTTGCAACGCAGCGCAAGAGAGTGGGGAGGCAGCTTCAGGCTGAACATGGTAGCAGCAAGATGGCTGCGAGGTCTGCAGAATTCCAGCTCCAGGAATCTGGAAAGAGTCTGAAAAGGCAATGAGCATCAAAAAACATGGCAATGATTGTGTTTTACAAATGCCATTCTTGTTGATCTTGCCTGGAGATTTGGAGTTGGTTGGCAAGAAGGGAAGCCTTTGAGAAGATGATTTTATAGGTCAGGAATCCAACCATGAGGAAAATGGATAGTTAAGAGACTCAAAGAACAACAGGAAGCTGGTGTAACATCTGGAGAAAGATTGAAAACATGACGTCCGGAGAATGTGGAGACTGTCTAGGAGTGGCCATAATGCACGATGATGCAGGAACACAAGGCTGAAAACACCACTTGCTTGACCCTGTTGGCCATAAATGGAACTAGAGTGCTTAGTACTTCTAGACATCCTAACATGCTGTGGGCACTTCTAGGTTTTTCAAAGTAGAAAGACAAAAGAAACCTTTACAACATATCACAATATGAAGATTTTTTGAAGTATATTTTCATGGTTCCTATTACTCAATTAATGCTGATAAAGCTTAATTCAGGCACACTAAATTCTTCTACAAGAGAAACTGTTAAATAGTGCTCTGGCATATTATTGACTAAATAAAATCGATTAGTCCTCATAGTCTTAGTGCCTCAATACACCTACAGATACATGAGTAACCCAAGAGAAGAGGAGGAGGAGGGCCCAGTGCTATATGTCAAAGCTACTCTGGTTGGAGAAATGTCATGTTTCTTGAAATATGGTTAACATTTCAATCCACAGTAACCTAGTTGAAATGTGTGCACCTGCTCCCAACTTTATATATAAATATATATTCTGCGAACGATTTCTATGTTATGGTCCATTAGAGAGGATTTTAAAAAGTAAATGAAACTCTTAAAGACATTTGCTGGGAGCACCAAATAATTCACCTCCAATTTGCACACACTGAAAATTAAACTGGCAACCACTCAAAAAGGTGTTAACATTGCAGAGACTTCAGATGTTTTGAAAGCAGGCACTACTATTGAATACTTGGCAGAGTGTTCTTTGAGTTAGCTTTGTGAATGATAAAGATTTCAAGTTGAAGAGAGAGGTGTCAGATTTGTGAGGAGTTCAAAGAAGCCAATTCTAATTGAGGGCACAGAGGTACATTTAATGTTTTTAAAGACATAAAAGGAATTTTTAATTAAATAATTTCCTTATGCTATGGTGATATATGTCTATAACCAAAATAAAAACTACAGCCAGGAAGGCTGGCAGCATTCAGGAGAAGCCAGTGCAGATTCAGAGCTATAGGAAATCATGTCTAAGGGCACAGTGTAAGGGCGTGGGGTAAGGGCGCGGGGTAAGGGCACAGTGTAAGGGCACAGTGTAAGGGCGCGGGGTAAGGGCGCGGGGTAAGGGCGCGGGGTAAGGGCGCGGGGTAAGGGCGCGGGGTAAGGGCGCGGGGTAAGGGCGCGGGGTAAGGGCGCGGGGTAAGGGCGCGGGGTAAGGGCGCGGTGTAAGGGCACAATGTAAGGGCGCGGGGTAAGGGCGCGGGGTAAGGGCGCGGTGTAAGGGCGCGGGGTAAGGGCGCGGTGTAAGGGCGCGGTGTCGCAGTAGCACAGCTCCTTTTTAAAAAGTTCGTGACATTGATAAAATACAAAAAAAAAAAGATACTGGAAAACAGTAACTCCCTACTTTGTTTTCATAAACATACAAGTCCTTCTTTTTTTTTTTTTTTTTTTTTTTTTGCTTTTGTTTTTGTTTTCGAGACAGGGTTTCTCTGTGTAGTTTTGGTGCCTGTCCTGGAACTCACTTGGTAGCCCAGGCTGGCCTCGAACTCACAGAGATCCACCTGGCTCTGCCTCCCGAGTGCTGGGATTAAAGGCATGCGCCACCATAATCATAAAGTTGACATCATAAGTTTCATGGGAAAGAACATAAGAAGCTGTATGTGCACGCTTAAGAGATACCACGTCATCATCTTCTCGTTCCCAGCACACTCCCAAGACATTCTAGGATTTGCAAAGATCTTCCTCACAACATGGCAAAGCATGCTTCTCTTCTCATGCTGTTCTTTTTTTCTTTGTTTGTAGCAATAAAGAGTAAGTCGGAGCCTTTCGGGGAGGGCTCTTCTGATGCCTGGCGAGGCCCAAGTGTCTACTACATGGGAGCCACCACACCTTTGCTCAATCTTGGAAGCATTTGACTTAACATTCTCACATTTGGCAACATCTCGTTGGACAGCCATGCAAGTGTTTGAAACAAGCATTGTTGCTCTTAAAAGACACTGTCTCGCCAGGTGGCGGTAGTGCACATCCTTAATCCCAGCAATCAGGAGGAATACCAAGGTGTGAGTTTGAGGCCAGCCTGGTCTACAGAGCGAGATCCAGGACAGGCGCCAAAACTACACAGAGAAACCCTGTCTCAAAAAAAAAAAATAAATAAATACTAAATAAATAAATATAAAAGGCAGTGTCGATAGCAGTGCTGACCGAGTGAATAGGACATGCTGATTGATATAATCAGAAGACAGCATGAAAGAAAAATGGCGAGGTTTCAGGATGGGAGAGGATTAGAGTAACAAAATTAACTTATTTCATTAAGATTCTAATGGTTATAATCCAAACGAAGGCATAACTGATGTCCTGGTATTCAAGACTGCAAATTAAATCATCAAGTCTCATTCCTTGCAAGAAAGAACAGATTGAATCAATAATATTTGTATCACCTGCTGCCAACACAAAGGATCTAGGGACTGCATAGATATGGATATACACACACATATGTGGGTGTGTTTTTGCAAAAGAAAGAAAAGCTTGGTTAAAAAAAAAATTCAGCCAACTAAGAAAAAATAAGTGGAATTAGTCAACTGGATGCCAGACAAAATAAATTAGGCTTACTATTTTAAAACAACAATGTTCAGGGAGAAAATTTTTAATCAATTACCAAGTCTAGCCCTCATTCCAAGTCACCCCCAGGGAACATCCTAGAGATCCCTTATCAGACTCTTGAAATGACCCTCATCTTCCATCTCCATCTCCACATACTCTGTTGATGGCTTCTTCCCACACTGCCTTTTAAAAGGACTAATGCTATCACTTTCGTCTGATTTAGATATTTATTTCATATTTGCCAGAAGATTCTGGCCAATGTTTCTGAAAGCACATTTAACTATACCATATGCCTCCTTAAGTCATCTCTACCGAGGAAGCTGTAGATCGAGGCTCTGCTCTGCTCCATTCTGTTTTTCTTTCTTCACAATGTGTTTACGTATGTTTACCCAATTTTTTTCTGTTCTTTTTGTAAAATTACAGGTTTGAGATCTCAAATACTCCAGAGCAGCTGTGCTATTATCGCTGACTCACAAGGGTCAGAGAACTAGCTCTGTATGGCAAGTATGTGTGATGACCGCGTAGCATACCTGGAGCCTGCTACCAGGGAGTGGAGATCAAAGAACTCTTAGGATGTCATCCTATTTAAACTCAAAGAAGGCATCTTGCTACAAATGAGCAACTAACACAAATAAATGAAATAATATACCAAAATATTACTAAGATAATTTTCATACGTATATGAAGTTTTAAAAGGAAAGCATGTTCAAAGAGGAAGAGAAAAAAACAAAACCAAAAAACAACCCAGCTACGTCCACTCTTATTTCTTTCTCAGATCCTTCAAATTTGCTCATCTTAACAAAATATCTGAATCAAGGAAATTAGTAAATACTGGTCTCTTTCAGAGAAGTTGTTCAAAGCCCCACTCCAGGTCTGCTAAGTAGAATTACTCCTAGATAGCACCGGCACAGATATTTTTAATTTCTTTGTTTTGAAACTTGTTTATTAATTAAATTTGCTGCTTGACTGCTTCATACTTACATATAATGCATTCTGACGATTCCCATCTTATCTCCCACCCCCAACCTCAGTCCTGCAAATCCCTTCTCCACATTCAAGTCTATGCAAGTTTTGTTACTTCTTAACATCAGTATTTGAATAGAAGACATCTTAGCTATTCTAATGCAAGTTCTTAGTCCTCTCTCCCAGGAAACACCCACCTTATCCCTCATGTAAATCAAAATCCACAAGCACATTCAAAACAGTGCAGCACAAAGATGAGAGAGAACTAACAGGGCAGACTAATGAGCAGAGGCGTGTGTCTGTGGACCAGCTCGGAGACCACGCATCTGTCTGTCCAGGGCTGCTTCACCAGAGCTTTGTTAATTATTTAGGTGAGAGAACAGGGGGACCCATCTCCACATCTGTCACCTTCACACAGTGAAGCCTTCCTTCACTGATGGGCCAGATGTGTTTATTTGAAATACAGACTAACTAGCTATTTAATGGGTTTGAATCCTTAGCCAAAAGGTAATTAGGCAAACATATTAAGCACCAGTCACCTTACAAGGCTACACTGTTTCAGTTCTGTTGGTTTTAATTCAATCTCAGAAGAGCTGGTCACCAACAAAAAGTATCGAAAAGAAGTCAAGGCAAAGGAAACAGTCTAAATTATGTGCAACAAAGTAAGTAGAGCAAATAATGGTGCGTCCCGGCACCTGGTGTATTAACAATATTCCCTAAAAGTTTGCCTCTGTGATTAGCTAGAACCTGGTACTAAAATAAAGTAAAATAATACAAAAGCAATTCTATTAGATGGATTTCCATCCCCAAATATTCTGTACCTATAAGCAAAGTATTAATATTAAAACTAAATAAATGATGGGTTTTTTATACCCAATGTTCATCATTATGTGTGCAATTATTAAAAATCATGTATCTTTAAGTTTTTATCCTACCTGCAAAGCGTTAGAGAATGTCAGTCATTGCTATAGTACACTATTCAAAAGGAGAGAGAAAAATACCGAAGCCTAGGAGACAGCAGGTAAAAGAGGCTGCTGCGAGTCTGATCCCTGAGATGGGAGGAAAGCTGGAAGTTCTTCTGTGACTTCCCTATATACCTGGAGGGATGATACAAGCTTATCTACTCAATAGGATCCCTGAAGCCGAGGATAGAAACAGAGGCCAGCAGAGGGATGAAAGGTGGTGGCAGGAGACAGGACTTTGCCTAGGATGGCAGCAGTGGAGACAATGAGAGTCTTATGTTCCAAAATCAGTGCCCAGTGTGCTCGCTGATGGGTTGGGAACAAAAGTAGGAACAAATTAATTATGATTCAAGAGGTTTTCTACCTGAATGACAAAATACAAAGATGGTATAACCACTGGAAAGACAGGACTCCAGTTAAACAGGTCCAAACCCTGGTGGTTTGCCATGGCTAATACAAGACCACTGAACTCTACTATGGGGTAAGAAGACACCATGAAAAGCCACAACTACCAGAAAGCCCAACTCAGCCACAGGCCGGTCATCACTGATACTACATGATCACACAGAACACAGAAATTTTTGAATAACAGTCTTACTTCTAAAGTTATATTACATAGCCCTCTCAATGTATTTAAAATAAAAAATTGGTGCTGCTTGATTTTATTTGCATGACCAGACGTGTTATTCAATAACTTCTGAATATACTGAACATTGACACTTCCACAAAAAACAACAACTGCAAAATACAAAAACCATTCTCTTTGATTCCATGGAGGAAAATATAATCTTCATTGTGTGAACACTAATTTTGGCTTGAGATGATAGCTTTTGGTGTTTAAAATTTTTTTGCTCTGTGTAAAAGATCAGCATTAAGAAATTCCATCAGTTGGATCAGCATTCTAATTTTTTCTTATAATCTTTAATATGCAGCAAATAATTGCATTTGTTGCTATGTAGGGAACATCTCCACTTTTTGCAATAATTTGCTGCATATTAAAGATTACAAGAAAAAAATCAGAAATACTAAGTTACTAATTAAAATTATTTTTGTATTGATGGGTCAAATAAAAGCCTGTCTTCTGAACTAAAAATTTCTTATTTTAACCAGTCATCATCATGGTTTACAGTCACAAAAAATAAAATAGTGAGTGGAGGATTAACCAAAATGGGGAATAAATTAAAGTACAACTTAATGAAAATGTATGCTTAGTCATATTATCATGAGCCACTTGCTTTTTGTTGTTGTTGTTGTTGTTGTTGTTTTTGTTTTTGGTTTTTTGGTTTTTGTTTTTTTGGTTTTTCAAGACAGGGTTTCTCTATAGCTTTGGAGCCTGTCCTGGACTAGCTCTGTAGACCAGGCTGGCCTGGAACTCACAGAGCTCCACCTGCCTCTGTCTCCTGAGTGCCGGAATTATAGGCATGTGCCACCACCACCCGGTGAACCACTTGCTATTATCTCTAATATTTATTAAATTTTATAGCAAATATTTAAAATTTTACTTTGGAACTCTGTGTGTGTGCATGAGTGTGTACATTCAGTATTCTAAAGTTCAAAATACTAGGTGTGGCTCTGGTTACCTGCAGATTTTAACAATAATCCTCAAACTCATCTATGTGATTTTAGATTGTATTTAATCAATATTCATAGACAAGATAATGTAAACACTAATATCTTCAACTTACTGACATTACAGTTTTAGTATTAATTTATAATTTATTGTTCACTGTGTGCTGTGTGGGAGATACTGAGGTCATGCTCACAGATAAGCTCTCAGGGAAATAGGAATGTTAAACATGCAGGGCTGACCCTTCAAAGGAAGGGATGTGTAACCTCTTATCCTCCGAGAAGGTTGGGAGCTGACTGGGTTAATAGTCTGGTATCCTTCTGCACTATATGTGTGGCTAAGACCACACCAGATTCTCCCCAAGACCCTTATTGTGAGCTTCTCAATCTACAGAACGTATCTTTATGGAGAGTGTCACATCTACTTTTCAAAGAGTGTCAACAAAGTCACATCTTAAGATTTTTTGTGCACATGGGACTGAATCAATTATCATCAGAGAAGTTTTCACCAAATTGTGCTGTGCTTAAATATGCCTAAAACAGACTACTCAAAGTCAGACACCCGAAGTTTGAACCAGCATGAGCTACTTAGTCAGGTTGAACTGAACTGCCTTCTTGCCTCTGGTGGACCATTATTCTGCTGGCCATGGTGGTTGCAGAGACCTATGCAGTACAGTAAAAATTATTCATAATAAATTTAACAATCAGCCTGGCTTGGTGGGTGCACACTTGCAATCTCAGCATTGGAAGGTAAAGGAAGGAGGACCAAGAGGTCAATGCCAGCTTCAGCTACTTAGTAAATTGGAGGTCATCCTGGGCTACATGACACCTTGTCCTCAAAAGACAAAATAAACAAACAAAACTACCAATGTGCAATTGTCTTTTAGAGTAATCTGTTGCATTGTCGTTTGTTTTGATTTGGTTTTGTTGTTGTTTGTTTTTTAATCCATGAAGATTAAAAGGCTTTTATTAGGAGTGAGGACACACAGAGAA
Organism: Onychomys torridus; assembly: GCF_903995425.1. Lineage (NCBI taxonomy): Eukaryota > Metazoa > Chordata > Mammalia > Rodentia > Cricetidae > Onychomys > Onychomys torridus. The sequence continues at coordinate 81,162,891 of NC_050452.1, read as the reverse complement.
AGGAGAGGGAGGGAGACAGGGAGTAGAGAAGAGGAAAGATTCTCTGCAGAGCAGAACAGAGCAGTCACTCAGGATACAGGCATCCCTATTGAGCTGTTTTTGATGGAGTACTTACTCTCCAGCTTTGTTGAGGACAGGTGCAGGACAAAGTATGGAACTGTGCTGAACAAGGACTGGCTTTTCACCTAAAAAATAAAATGTCATTTAATTAATAAAGAGTTATATATCTCTAACACAGTCTCATTAAAAAAAAAAAAAAAAAAAAAAAGCCAAGCACTTCACAATAAAAATGCAGGGCTCTCTGCATAAATGAGACAGTTGTGTAGCTTGATCTGCTTAAGGGGCCCCCTGGCAGTAGGATCAGGATCCTTCCCTAGTGCATGAGCTGGCTTTTTGGAGACCACTCCCTATGGGGACACCTTACACAGCCTTGAGGTGGGGGAAGGGCTTGCACTTCTACTGAATGTACCAGGCTCTGCTGACTCCCCATGGGAGGCCTTCCCTTCTTGTAGGAGGGAATGGGGGGGATGGGATGGGTTGAGGAAGGAAGGCTAGAGGGGTGGGAAAAGGGAAGAGGGGAATCTGTGATTAATATGTAAAATTAATAAAAAAATTTCTTAATTAAAAAAATTTAAAAAAGAATTCTGTGGGGAATATGAGAAAGAAAGGTCAATAGTATTTTGTTTTGTTTTGTTTTTTGTTTTTCGAGACAGGGTTTCTCTGTGTAGCTTTGCACTTTTCCTAGAACTTGCTTTGGAGACCAAGCTGGCCTCGAACTCACAGAGATCCGCCTGGCTCTGCCTCCTGAGTGCTGGGATTACAGGCGTGCACCACCACTGCCTGGCTTTTTTTTTTTTTTTTTTTTTTTTTTTTAAGTCTAGCTAAGGAGGCAAAATAAAGAAGATAGAAAAATCAAGAGTTATAAAACCTTGATACAAAGATATGGTCAATCATATAAGTTAGGACTTTTTAGCTAAGTTAACAGTATACATTGTAGCTACAACTTTTTCTCTCAGACTTTCAAGGGTAAATTAGATATTGTTTCTAAGAAAGAGAATTTAGAATGGATGAAAAAAATGGAAGACTAGTGCCTAAGTGGACAAGCTGGCTATCTCTACACCAGACGAGCACATCCTAACAAGCTGGGTGCTTAAACACCCTTGGAGCTCTAACAGTCTGTGTGAAAATTCATCTAGCAATTCATCTAGCAAAGGAACCACTGAGAAAATTTTCATATGCAAATGGATCATCTCAGAATATGAGGGATGAAAACACAATTCCACCTCCATAAATCTGAGAGTTGACTTCAATAAAATGAATCTTACCAATGTGTTTATTATAATTAACCCAAGTATGTAATCAAAAGGCGTCACATAAGTCTAGCACTTACATACAAATAACTACTGAATAGAAATAAGTTAGTCTTCCCTGCTCAACTATGTAATGTATTATGAATTTGTTACAAATATTATTTTGCCAAAACAAATGGTGTTTCCAATACAGAAAAGAGAAAGTAGTGACCACATTTACCATGCTGAGATTCTCGCCACTTTCATTCAACAAGCTCACAAGTGGCTGAGTGGGGCCAAACCTATGCTAATCAGAGAGTTCAGTACCCAGAGAAACAGCAAAGTTATAGCTGAATTTCTCTGAAAACAGTTACACCAGAGTTCATAAATTTTAAAAGCCAAAATACTCACTGATTGAAAGAAAGCAATGTTTTACTAGTAGACCAACACACTCAGGAAACCAAGACCTACTGGTGTGATGATCTAACTCACTTCTGGTGAACTCTGAAGTTCTAAAAGGCCAACAGCACAAAAAAAAAAAAAAAAAAAAAAAAAACCAGACAATAATAAAACTTATTTGAGAAATTGAAAAGTTGCCAGGCAGTGGTGGCGCACGCCTTTAATCCCAGCACTCGGGAGGCAGAGGCAGGCAGATCTCTGTGAGTTTGAGGCCAGCCTGGTCTACACAGCGAGATCCAGGAAAGGAGCAAAGCTACACAGAGAAACCCTGTCTCAAAAAACCAAAAAAAAAAAAAAAAAAAAAAAAGAAAAGAAAAGAAAGAAAGAAAAAAAAAGAAAAGAAACTGAAAAGTTATTGGACATAAAGTATAGAGAAGAGCTGACCAAAACAATAATGCTAAGGCAACAGGTAGTGAAATAGTGTGATACAATTTTTAAATTACATTTTAAGGCAAGGGTAGCAAAATGTAAGTCTGGACAGAGGACAATTTGATCACATGACTGATGTTCTTAGTCCAAAACCTAGGTACAGGTATTTCAACTTTCAGCTGTGCCTGTCATCAGCTGTTTTACCGTAGGAGGAAGGCCACTTCACTCACCACAAATGATCTTCTGAATATGGAGGTTACTTAGGACAGAGTCGAAGTGTTTAGTAAGTAATGAACAAATGTCATCACTACTAAATAATTATTACCATTTGTATTATTATAGAGGCTTCATTTCTTCTCTGATGAAAAACTGTAGCATGGCAGATTTTAATGAAAAGAAGGAAGGGAGAGAGGGAGGGAGGGAGGAAGGGAGGAAGAGAAAGAAAAGGAAATACCCCAGGCTGCAGAAATGGCTCAAAGATTAAGAGTCGCCATTGCTGCTTTTCCAGAGGACCTGGGTTTGGATCCCAGCACTCACAACCACCTATCTCTCTAGTTTTAGAGAATCCAATGTCTTCTGGCCTCTGAAGGCATGGAGATCTCACTAGGCACAAAATATGTGCAGGCAAAGTACTCATACACATAAAAGAAAAACAAACACATTTTAAAGAAGAAAATACTGCAGTTAAGACATTGATGTGACATCGGCATTCCTGGAGACTTACTCTTTAAGTAAGTGTTGTTCACAGTGAACGTACAGAGGACACTGCCATCATGACTGTTTGATGTGACTGCTCTTCCGCTCAGAACAACTTGAAATTCCTCTAGAGATAAAAAGAAAGGCAAGCACTGTAACCAGGGTTTTAGTAAAAGCATCCAAAGTATTGAGAGATTTGGAATACATTTCTTCATTCTATCCATTTAACCAATAACCATGAAGATGCAACTCCAGCCAAGGTTGCTTTCTATAGATTGTCTGGGTGGGTATAGTGGAGACAACATTTACTGTCACATAGAACTGTTATTTGTTTTTTACTAAAGTGTTTGCCAATAGTAACCCAGGTACTAGAATTAAAATATAGTAATGATTACCTGGCTTATTGCAATTCCCAGAATTCTATTCTTACATCTTTTTCTCTTTCTTCTTTCCACTCTCAGGCATCAAGTTCAGGTAGTCAACAAAGAAAATGTGTCAACCTGTTTCATCTTCTGTTGTGTACAAGCTTAAAAATCCAACAGGGGTTCTATCATTTGGATTCCTGACAGCTGTGGCCATGACTAGAGGTAGCTGATTTACTGTCTCCCTGTCTCCAGGGTGAGAATAGGCACTAAATGGTAAAGGATGAAAGAATATACCAGAAGAAAAGTTGAGAGATGAAATCTCTTGATAGGCTGAGAATACTTGCTGCTTAACTACAAGACAATATGTTTACCATCCCAACGGTGATGGATTATTGTCACAAAGACACACTGAAGAAAAGAAATGTTAGAAAGTTGATCTGACCAAATTACAATTTAGAAATTGGCAGCTTCAAGGCCAGGGTAATTAGAGAGCTTCACCAAAACATTCAGCAGTTTTTTTTTTTTTTTCTAGAATGAGCATAGAAATAATGCAAGTATACACACATGTGTATACACAGACACACAGACACACAGACACACACACACACACACACACACACACACACACACACACACACACATTCACATCTATCTCATGGGCAAGTTCCTACCTTAATATTCTAAATATATTGGTTGCTTTTGATTGGTTCAGCTGAAGTTCTGTTTGTTGTTATTGTTGTTTGGTTGTTGGTTTGGTTGTTATATTTCAGTACATGCATTTATAAAAATATAGCTCGTGTTTTGTTGAAGTTCACAGATCAAGCCAGGGCCACTTGTGATGTCTAAATGGATTTTTATGCCCAGATTTCTTTCATTTTAACTCACATTAATACCCTCTATCCTCTCAAACTTCACCCTCCCTAACATCATCCCCATGCACACAGGTACTATCATCAGCTACCACAACAAAACCTACCAGCCACTCTCCATTCACAGAAAGGAGACTGACTTGTAAGTTCTAATGATGTACAGGTAAAACTTAAAATGTAATTCAGTGAGAGCATGGGCCCTGCTGTCAGATGGGTAAGGATCTAAAGGACATTCATTGACTAGTCTGTCTGTGCCTCAGTTTCTCCATCTGTAAACTGAGGATTATAAAACTTCCAAGTAGCGTTGCCCCAGTGAGTAGGTAAAACTGTGTCAGAGGACACAATCAGCAAGGTGCAAGAAGATGGAGCCTAACAAAGAAAGGCTGTTGTTTCCATGTGGCTTCCACTGAGTTGTCTTCGTTTTCTCTAAGAAACTAATGATTGCCACCTTGAAAAAAGACTCAGCTGCTCTGGGGTGTCCTTGTGTACTCTTCCTGCTCAGCATCTCCATGACCACTTATTAGAGAGCCAGAAGATGCAGAGAACAAGAGCCTGTCCAATGCTGTGATGCTCTGTGGTAAACAAAGGGTATATTCTCCTCCTCCTTCTCCTTAACAACTCAACATTTTTTCTTTTCTAAGTAAAATTATGCTAAAATGAACTCTAGGTCAAACTTGAAGAAGAAAATGGGCCAGGGAGAAGCAGCCTGTCTGGGCAGGGACATCTGGGAGGTGGGGACCTGAGCCTGCTTTGAGCAGCAGCTGATGAGGCCACCTGTTTCCTTCCTGCACTCTGCCCCTAAGTCACTTCCGTATGTGCCTGGAACTAGCAGATATGATGATAAGGCCAGGTCATCAGAGTACACAGCTCTGTGCCTTCCCATCAATACCTGACCACCCAACCAGACAAAAGATTCTATATTTTATTTTATTTGCCATGGAAAAGGTCTCAAACATGAACTAAATATACAGAGCATTCTAAAAGCCTGTCACACAATATGCTCATTATTTAAAATAACATTCAAATCTTAAAAATTTGAATTTAAAATAGAAATATTTCAAGGAATTATTTAAAAATTCTTACACAAAAAAAGATGCCAAAAAAGTTAATTTTGCTATTCTCCTTCCAACATGAGTTTCAAATCATATATTTTAGCTAGGGGAAAAAAAAAACAATTTCTTACATGGTATTTTTAAATTCTAAACACTTACCCCCAACACAGACACTGGAAGGACTCAATTCCAGAATTTCAGTACATGATTGAGCTAGTATCTGAAAAAAGAAAAAAAAATAAGGCTAAGCTATAAGACTAATTGTAAACATGTGAATTCTATGTGTACTAACAAACTTGAGGTCACCTGCCTATTTAAAAGATGTCAGAGAAAACTCACTTCACCATTACACACAGAGCTACGAAAGTCTTTGGAGACTCTTGTGTTATCTGAGGGTATAACCTAACATTGTACATTGTAAAATTCAGTTCAACAGAGAAAAGATGCACACTGTCTCAAAGTCAGGTGGCCTTGGGAATGAATAGCTAAAGTTTCTAATATCAAAGCCAATGCTAGCCTTTCCATGTCTGGCAAAAATAAGACAGCAAATCCAACTTTCCACCTAATACTGCTGTTTGTTATGGCTTTTGTTTTGAAGTTTAAAGTTTACCAGTATATAATGTACCAATGTGTTCCTAGTCCATTTCCCAAGCTTAATTCCCAAATGTGCAAATCATCACACTTGTGAAAGCCAAACATTAGTCTTAGAATCACTGTCTGTGTTCAAGCATGCACAACGCCCTGGAGCAGAACAGCTCCACTTAACGTGCTCCGAGTCCCAGAAACCACCACACAAGGCACGTGGTTACAAGTGAAAAACAATGATGAGGAAAGCTGTGCCTGATGGTCACCACAATTCTGTCTCTATTTTTAGAATTCCTCTGCACAGAAATGTCAAAGTCAGACAAAGTCCAGATGGTCTGTGAGCAGCCTTCCTCTACTGGTGGAAGTTGAGGACAGATGAAGTACAGTGGTTTCCACAGCCCTTGCCTGTAACTAGACTGGACGGAAGTCCTAGGGCAAAAAGTACAAACACTTCCTGTGTTTCTCACTTACGGTGGAAACACTCAGCATCTGAAATCACCTGTAAAATTACGGACCTCTCCCCCAGAATGTACATCTGAACAGGAGGCATCATTTGAACTTTGGAAAGGTTTTTCCAAATGAGTATAACTTTTCACATACCAAGCAGAGTGAGCCTCCAGTAACTAAGAAATAAATCTAGTAAGATCTTATGTTTAAAAACCAAAAACCAAAAAACTTGTAGATAACAGAACTCGGGGCCCATAGTAAAAGCTAATATAGCCTCATGAAGGAGTGGGATTTCAAGTTAACATGTTTAAACATTCTCACAGCATTTGGGTAACAAGACTCTGAAGAAAACAGGACAGAAAAGTTTTGTGGGTTAAGACTAAACTAAAACTTTCCAACTAATGAAAATGGGCATGATTGATTTAGTTTAGGCTAATGAAAGAAAGTTTTTTAAGAGTGAGTCACAAAGTCGACATTACCATGTGACATAGTCTTTAATTTGCTCAGCATTATCTCCCTTCTTCCAAATTTGAACCTTATGCTGTGAGTGGAACTTCATCTACAAGAAGGTATTTTTTGAAAAGTTACAATAGATTACATTGCAGACCCCACTTCATGCTGAACAGACTGTTTTATACATGCAATACAATCACTAACTGCATACGTTAAAAAAAAAAATGAACAAGAGTTAGCATTAAATATGTTTCTCCAACCATCAAAGCAGCAATGACATTAGGGCACAGATAAGTCAAGACAGTTGGTAAGAAAAAGCAACTAGCCCTTCTACAAATTATGAGTTTTAGAAACACAGGATGATGAAATTTGAAATGAGGTTCAGCAAAATCACTTCCAAATGAAAAATAGTCAGAGAAGAGGGTGGGTAGACAAGAATGATGAGAGAGTTAATACAGTCGTAGAAATAAAAATGACTTGTAAATTTGAAGGCAACTAGATAAATTAGTTAATTTTTTAATTTGAGTTTAAATTGAATAATGTGATGTTGGAACGTAGATGGTTTACATGTAACACTTTAAACAGCATTTACCATGGAAGCACAATAGCTCATAAAATCTTCTCTACAAGTAATGATACCAAGTGAGAAGCTCAAGACATGAAAATGGAGATCTTCCAGACAAGATGGTCAACTAGAAGTTGTCTCTGCATGAACTAATGAAGAAGAATCAGAATTTAAAAAAAAAAAAAACTAGCTCTACTCCAAAGAGAGAAAGAGAACAAGAGAGCCAGAAACTTACAAGACTATATGGACTCTAAAGAGTATAGATGAACGCACAGGTGTTTCATGGAGGATGCCAAGAGTAACACACTGTGAGCATAGGGATGCCTCCTGGGGAGGAAGGGAAGCAGAAAGTTTCTCAGAAGAGTAAGGCCTGTGGCCCTGGTGAAAAGGGGCTTGGATTATTACCTCTAGCATAGCCCCTGAAGCATGTGCAGGCCTAACAATAAGATGGTTTTGATGAAACAGCAATTCCTTGGGCTGATGGATCAACAGTGGTACAGAATCCCACTTTCACTCTGTGTGACTCAGAGGAAAGGTGCTGGGCCAGGCAGCATCATAAGAGAGAACTTACTGTTTGAAATAAAACTATCCTTGCAGACTAAGAAAGGAGATCAGTCTTGAGACAGGGAATTGGAGTTTGATCTGCAATCATCCCAGTGTAAGAATAGCCCTTGGACACCACAAGAAAACACATAGGATCAACTAACCTGGGTGTGGTGATATTGTGTTCCCCAAAATATTGTGCACCCTAATAAACTTACCTGGGGTCAGAGAACAGAACAGCCACTAGCTAGACATAGAGGCCAGAAAATGGTGGCATATACACTTTTAATCCTAGCATTCCAAAGGCAGAGATTTGTCTGGATCTCTGTGAATTCAAAGCCACACTGGAAACAGCCAGGCATGGTGACTCACGCCTTAAATCCCAGGAAGTGATGGCAGAAAGCAGAAAGGTATATAAGGTGTAAAAACAAGGAACTAGAGCTGGTTAAGCTTTTAGGCTTTAGAGCAGCACAGTTCAGCTGAGATCCATTGGGATGAAGAATCAGAGGCTTCCAGTATGAGGAAATAGGATAAGCTGAGGAATTGGCAAGGTGAGGGTATATAAGGTGTAAAAACAAGGAACTAGAGCTGGTTAAGCTTTTAGGCTTTAGAGCAGCACAGTTCAGCTGAGATCCATTGGGATGAAGAATCAGAGGCTTCCAGTATGAGGAAATAGGATCAGCTGAGGAACTGACAAGGTGAGGAAGCTGTGGCTTGTTCTGCTTCTCTGATCTTCCAGCGTTCACCCCAATACCTGGCTCCAGGTTTGTTTTTATTAATAAGACCTACATCTGGGCTCATATAGGGGCTCACAGAGATTGAACCAATCACCAGGAAGCCTACATGGAACTGACCGAGGCCTTCTGCATATATGTGACAGCTGTGTAGCCTGGTGTTCTTGTGGAACTCCTACCAGCCTTGGGGTGAGATGGGGTGGGGCTGCCTTTCACTCTTTTACTGGCTTTTGGGACCCTTCTCCTCACACTGGGTCACCTTGACCAGCCTTAATACACGGGGAGGTGCTTAGTCTTACTGCAACTTGATATGTCGTGTTTTGTTGATATCCATGGGAGACCTGACCTTTCCTGAACAGAAATGGAAGGTGTAGATCGGGGATAGCAACACAGGGCTGGGGGCATAGGGGACTTGGAGGAGAGGAAAGAGGGGAAACTGCAGCTGGAATGTAAAAATAGACAGACAGATAGATAGATAGATAGATAGATAGATAGATAGATAGATAGATAGACAGACAGATAGATAGATAGATAGATAGATAGATAGATAGATAGAAAAATGAATGAATGAATGAATGAACAAAAAAGAATAGCCCTTGGAAGCAGCTGTAGAGAATTCAAGGTCTAAAAGCCCCAAAGCCAAAACCAGGACATGGCAGGAGGCTGGGTTCAGGAAGTGGAGTACATTAGCAGAGGGAGCTTCCATTCTTGACTGCATAGAGCATGTTTCATCAACTAAGAATAACCCCAAATTTGGGTAACTTGGAGCTTAGAAGCTCAGTGAATATATCTATCACTGAAACCAATTGATCTGTTATTCATTGCCATGAAACCTAAAATCCTGAAGCTCCCATGGTCCGCTAACACTACAGCAGTATTTCAGGAGGTGGATAAAATATTTAGATCTTCCAACTTGTACAGATCTCAGTGTGTAGCTTTTCCCACTCCCAGTGAATTTGGGAGACACCTACAGCTAAAACATTAACCACCCTAGGGAACGGTATGAACCAGAGAGTCCAGAAGATTGAGAGATTCTGTGCAGAACAGACGAGACTGCAAAGCTGAATGTGAGCAGCACAAGACCTGTTATGCAAAACAGGGAAACTATAAAAATGAAATCAGAGATCCCAAGAGTATGGGACTCAGTAGGAATATCCCCAAATCAAACTGAAAGATGTGCACAAACCCCACTACAGAAACACAATCAATATGAAAAGGCAAGGCATCATGACTCCTTCAACATACCATAATTTTTCAACCACTGATTTGAAGACACTGGAACAACCCTCAAAATCGTTCCACAAATAGAGAAAGCAAAGCACCAAATATATTCTCCAAAATCAGTATTGTTCTCATACCAACTAGATAAGGACATAAAACACAAACACACCTATAAATGCACACAAAGAGAGAGACAGAGAGACAGAGATCTGTAGACCCATTTCTCTGGTGAACAAAGATAAAATTCTTACAAATCATACTCTTGTGAATATATTAAGAATCACACATATGGGGCTGCAGAGATGGCTCAGTGGTTATGAATACTTGGTGTTCTAATGGAAGACCCATATTCCCAGCACCTACATGTTGGCTCACAATCATTTATAATACCACTTCCAGTGAATAGGATGCCCTCTTTTTTAACTCTGCCAACACCAGATATGCACATTACACATACATACATGTAGCATACATTCATATATGTAAAATGAAAGTAAATAATACTTTGTAAAGAAAATTATAAAAAGGTATCATGCATGTATTATGACCAAGTAGGTCTTACTCTGGGCAAGGAGTGAAAGATTGGTTCAACATACTAATCGCAAAGAGACTTAAAAGACATTATATCATTGTCTCAATAAGTGTAGAAAAGCCCTTTGACAAAGTTCACATCCTTCCTGATAAGAGCACTTAAAAACAGGAATAAAAAATATACTAATGAACTAAAGATTATACATAATAATTTTTGCAGACAACATGATACTAAATGGGGAAAAATTGAAAACATTTCCCTGACATCAGGAATGAGACAAGAGTGTCCACTCTCATGGTTCTATTCAATATAGTACTTGAAGCCTTAACTAGAGCAAAAATGTAAAATAAGAAATTAAAATGAATAAAAACAGAAGAGGAAGAAGTGAAGGTATCTTTACTTGCAGATGACATAGTTTCAAAGCTAGAAGAGCCCAATGACTTTCCCAGGAAACACTGAGAAATTATAAACACTTTCAGAAAAGTCTCAGGCCATAAAATGACCATATACCACTCAGCAGCCTTTCTATATGCCAATAAAGACATTCCCAAGAACATGATCCCAAGCATCACGTTCACAATAGCTTCTGGCACTTACCCAAAGAGGTGTTAGAAATGCTAAGACCATGACTGATGGAAGAGACTGAAGTGGTAACTGAAAGACACGGCCTCCCATGTTCAAGGATGGGAAGAAGACATTGCAAAAATGGTTTATCTAGCAAAGAGCAATCTGCAGATTAAATACAACCCCCATCAAAATCCCAATAAAATTCTTCACATGACTAGAGAAATGAATTCCAACATTCCTATGGAAGCACAACATCCCTGATGATCCAAAACAATGCTTAGTGGAGAACATAATACTGGAGTTATCACAGTATTCCAGCTCAACATTCCTCTATGCTACAGAGTCACAGAAACTAAAATAGCATCATAGTGGCATTAAAAAAGACACATAGACAAACATCCCAGAATAGAGGACAAAGAAGTCCCTCAGAGATGTAGTCATCTAAATTTTGACAAAGATATTAAAAATATGTTTTGGAAAATGGTAGACTCTTTAACATATGATCCTGGAAAGCTGAAGATCTATCTCATCATCTATTTTATATAGGAATGTGACTCAGTCTATATCTCTCACACTGTACATGCATCAATTCAAAGTCAATCAGAGACTTTAATTTAATACCTGGGTCCTGAAAACTGCTAGAAGAAACACCAATAAAAAACTTTAAGACATAGGCATAGGCAAGAAATTTCTGAAAAAAGTAATCTAACAGCCCAGAAAGTAGCTTCAAGAATTGGTAAATGGGATTCTAAAAAATTAAAAAGGTCCTGCACAGCCAAGGAAACCATCACCAGAATGAGAAAAATCTTCATAAACTACACAGCTCACATGGGATTGAGATCCAGGCCATATAAAGAATTTAAAATTTGAGCACCAATAAAACCAAGTCATTCAATCAATGAATGGGCAGTGGATGGAATAAACAATTCTCAAAAGTAAAACGAGAAGTGGCCAATGAATGTGAAAAGCACTCAACATCCTTAGCCATCGGGGAAACGTAAATTAAAAGCAGTTTAAGTTCCATCTCACTCCAGTTAGAATAGCTGACATCTAGCACATAAGGAACAAACAACAGTGAGGATGTAAAGAAAGGGCCATGGCCTACTGTTTAGCTGCTCTCCTTCACTCTTGCAGGCCAGGGCATCTGCTGCTGCTGTCACTTCTATTCCCTCACTGACAGCAGAACCCAGCTTCTTTGGGCTCTGTGGCACACATACCATACATACACACACATTTGCACACATTCACATAAGAGTGAACACACATACACACATACAAATATATGTTAAGTTTTCTCTTAAGAAAACAAACTAAAAATAGAACTACCACATGAACCAGCCATATTACTCCTGGGTATATACACGAAGGACTCTAAGTCAACATACATGTGTCCATGTTTGTTTACTATCCACAATAGCTAAGACATAGAACCATCTAGATATACATCAGCAGGTTAGGGAGTAAAGGAAATGTGATACATACATGCCCAGGGGAACTTCATTCAGCCATAATTAAATGAATAAGGGCTGAAGAGATAGTTCAGCGGTTATAAGTACATACTGCTCTTGCAGAGGATGTGAGTTCAGTTTCCAGCACCCATGACAGGCAGCTCACAACTGCCTGTAACTCCATCTCTGGAGGCAGGGGGAAGGGGCTTTCAATGCATCTGGCCTCCACGAACACCTGCACTCTCATGCACATTTCCACATACATAGTTAAAAATAAATACTTTAAAAAAAGGGGGGAAACCTCAAAAGGAAAAAGAAAAGAATATTTGCAGGAAGGTGTACAGAGCTGTAGATAGTGTTAAATGACATAAGCAAGAATCAGAAAGATAAATAACATGTATTCTCTCGGGGGCAGACTTAGATGAGTGTGTGTGTGTGTGTGTGTGTGTGTGTGTGTGTGTGTGTGTGTGTGAGATGTGGGGGGTATGTGTGGGGGGGAGTGTATGTGGTGTGTGTGTGTGTGTGTGTGTGTGTGTGTGTGTGTGTGTGTTTGTATGTGTGATGGGGGGTTGTGGTGTGTGTGTTTGTGTGTGGTGTGTGTGTATGTGTTTGTGTGGGGGTGTGGTATGTGTGTTTGTGTGGTATGTGTGTGTGCACCATGTCTAAGGCTGGTCTTTCATTGTTCTTTCTCTTTATTTCTTTGCTTCTTCCTTTTGTGAACCACACAGTCTCTAAGGTCCTTTTCATGACATCTGCTCCCCCGGGATACAGGCTGAGTGGAAGATGAAGATGTGAAAATCCAGGAAGTAGAGCTCATGGAGGAGTCGCTACTGGGGCAGCAGCACCATTTGTAAATCTTGTGCTTCCAAGCTTGTGTAGAATTACAATGGAAAAGAGACAGACCAATAAGATTTTGTCTTGTGGGGGAATAAACTGCTAATCAAGTGGCCAGGTTTAAATGTCTTTGTTGAAACTCCCTCCTATAAGACTTGTGTGGGTGCCTCCGGTATAATATGTATAACGATTTAAAAAATGATTTTCTAGTAACATAAAAAAATTCAGAGTCCAAATATATCATCTTTTCTGACTTGTAGGGTGTAATAAAATTTCTGATGGGTTTAAGAACTGGGCATGGTGGCTCACCACTTTAATCCTAGCACTTGGGAGGCAGAGGCAGACAGATCTCTGAGTTCAAGGGCAGCCTAGTCTAGAACAGCTAGGGCTACACAGAAAAACCCTGTCTCAAAAAAACAAAAAAACAAAAATAAATTAATAGATAGATAAATAAATAAATAAGAAATTGCTACTGAACTAATTACAGTGTCCCTTACAGACAGTAATTGCTAATTTTCTGTTGCCTATCACCAGTACAGTTCAGAAGCAATAATTCTCTGAGGAGATTGTGAAATTGCAAACACTGATTTTGTGGAATTTCTCTATTTGACGAGGGGAAAGGGAAGAATCAGATAAGGCTTTCTAGTCTCCACTCTGGGTTAGCACCAAGGCTGGGTTTCGGTTGGAGAGGCAGCTGTGGCAGCTGCCTGCTGGCCTCCTTGAGGGCACAGATGTTTGGCCTGAGATGAAGGTAGATGTCACTAAGGTCCCTTCTCTGCAGCCCAACTTGAATGCGATATCAAAATGGTGTTTCACCCTGGGTGCTACAGGCATGTTCCAAATTAATTTGGATTAAACATCCTCTGTCTCATGCAGTGTCAGGTTGCAGACTTTCACTAGAGACCCAGTTCTTCACTAGCTAACAAGGGGCAGACACACCCTCTGCAAGCAAGAGCTGGCACAGAACTGGAGAATGGGAACCAGCCTACGTCAGAAGCCAGATATTCCAGAAATCCCTGTCTGTGACGAGTGAATTGTGTGGGCTTCATTTCACACTCATGTGTTTATAGCTGCTGATTAGTAACCAAACACAATGACACTGTGGTCAAGGAACCATCACTTGCAGAAAAAAATAGATTTTATGATATATTTTAAAGCATGTCTTCTCATGTATGTGGAGTTTTCTATGCTTTTCTTGAGATCAGATAACCTCCTGAGTGAGTCTACATGTTAGAGGTGAGTTGTAATATCCAGTAGGACACACATAAAGTAAAAGCTGTATCCATGAGCTGAAAACTATGTATGATATAGCTAATAGGTTTGTTTGTTTTCTGGAATGTGGGACAATACAGGGCTGTTTAATGAAAAGCTATACTTGGTATACTCCCTTGATAAAATTTAACCTGGAATAAATTAATGGAGCGAGGAAGTCAAAATATTATTTACAACCTACGGCATCTTCAAAGCTTATGACAACAGTATTAGACATAGCTCAGAGCATTATGATTTGAATATCAAATGTCCAGTTTGGAAACAAAACAAAATCACAAACTTTCAACAATCAATATAAGCCAAGACAGAGTTAAAAGTCCATATATTATTTTTAAATAGCCTATTCCATAAAAATGTAAATAATTTTAAATGAATAGGATTGCCATACCTTTAAACTGCAACCTAATACAAAAAGTGTATGGAACATTATGCTACAAATATCACTTGCTCAATTTAATTATATTTAACTGAAAAACAAATACAGGTCTGGACATGTAGTTCAAAGACAAATAAATGAAAACAGAGCTTTCTGGTTTGCTTTCTACTGCTATGATTTAAAAACAAAAACAAACAAACAAAAAAAGCCTGACCAAAAGTAACTTGAAGAGGAAAAGGTTTGTTTCATCTTAGGACTTACAGTCCATCATGAAGGGAAATCAGGGCAGGAACCTGGATGTGGTGTTGTTCAAATCTTAGATGGTCTTTTAAAAAAAAGAAAAAACAGAGCCAGATATCAGGGTAAAAGCTGAAAGATCAGAGAAGAGCAGGTTACAACCATCATCTATTACCTCACCAACTCCACGAATTGTCTGACTGAAAACCTTTGAGTCCTCACCCAAATGGGTCTCAGCTGAACTGATTGAGTTTCTGTCTCCTCACACCTTACACATCTTTCTCCGCCCAGCCATCACTCCCAGGGATTAAAGACATGTGTGCTTCCCAGGACTGGGACTAAAGGTGTGTACCACCACTGCCAGGCTCTGTTTCCAGTGTGGCCTTGAACTCACAGAGATCCATTTGGATCTCTGCCTTCCAAGTGATAGGATTAAGGGTGTGTACCACCACTGTCTGGCCTCTACATCTAATCTAGTGGCTGGCTCTGTCCTCTGATCCTCAGGCAAGCTTCATTAGAGTATACAATATATCACCACAACTTGGGAACAGAAACAGAGACCTTGGAGGAATGCTATTTTCTGGCTTCCTTTCCACAGCGCTCCCAGCTTGCTTTTATAGAACTCAGTCCCACCTGCCCAGGAGTGGCACCACCCACAATGGGCTGGGCCCTCCCACATCTATCATTAATCGATAAAATGTCCCACAGACTTTCAATAGGCCAGTCTGATGGAGGCAGTCCTCATTTAAGGTCCTCTTCCCAGATGACTCTAGTTTGTACCAAGCTGACATATAACTAGCCAGAACAGAATTTAATGGTGGGCTACTTGAATTAATCAAATCATCCTAAGTCAGACACAATAAACATTTCTTTGTATGGATTCAAATTTTCAAGTGGTTGTACACATGAGGCAGGGGGCTGAACACAAAATAATAAAGAAAAAACAATAAAAAGCAAAAATAAAATAACAGCATTAAGAACATAAATTTAGTCTAATACTATATTTTAAAGAGAGTTTTTAACGTAGGATGTATAAAAGAGAAAAGCCTATTTTCATAGTTTCCTATGGAGGTGTTTTGGGGGTATTGTTTTGTTTTGTCATTGTTTGTGTGTTTTGAAACAGGGTCTCCTGTAGCCCAAGTTAGGCTATGGACCCAAGAATGACTTTGAACTCCTGAGTATTCTAGACCAACCCCCAAGTGCTGGAAATACAAGTATGTACCACCAAACCCAGCTTTCTGAGTTAGTTTTTGTAATAACATATAGGCTTTCAATACACTGTGCTTTGAAATCACAGGATAAACTAACAATAACTAGATGATTCATTTCCAAACCTCAAGAAACTGATTGGTAGCCCATTTTTCACAATGGTGCATGAATTATTTCTTAGTACCCAGAGTTGCCCTTTTTCGTGTTTTATTTATTCAATGAAAGTATTATTTATATTTGTTCCATCTGATTTTACACAAATATGGACTGGCAAATAAAATGTTTTTCTGTGAGTAATGATAGAAGAGTCATATAATTAGTTCTATCTTTTTCTCAAGTAAATATGCCTTAGAAACAATGAAGTTTGACAAGTCTGGGGGCTCTTCTATCCTTGTTACCAGAACACAGGAAAGTGTTGAACTGAGTACTCTGTAAACAGGGAAGTGCTGAACTGAGTACTCAGTAAGAACGCCTTTTAAAAGTTAGGATGAAGCTAAGGATGCACAGCAATGGTAGAGCACTTGCTATAATGCTTGAGAGGGCTAGGTTTTCAAAATCCCCATCCCCACAACACAATCACACATATGCACATACAGAGACACACACGCATGCACACAAATACAGAGACACACACGCATGCACACAAATACATGTACACATGCACACAGACACACACATACACATCATACATGCACACACGCACACAAATACATACATGCACACAGCGACACACACACACACACACACATGAAAAAAATAATCATGATTTGAGGGAAAACTAGATATAACCGAGAAATCACACACTTTGGCACTATAGTTTTACTCTAGTGCATTGATCATTTATTTTAGCCTTTTTCTCTGTCTTTTTCTGACTTTCTACTCAATTCAATCTGCTCTCAAGGGGAGAGCTTTGCAAGCTTAAGAATCTGAGTTGAGCCCCAGGGCCCATATGAAAAGCCAAGTGCTGTGGTGGCAGGTGTTTTTAATCCTGAAGATGGTGACTCGGGAGCTGAAGCAGGTGGATCCCTGGAGCTCCCTGACCACGAATTCTAGTTTACTTGAAGTT
This sequence comes from Onychomys torridus, assembly GCF_903995425.1. NCBI lineage: Eukaryota > Metazoa > Chordata > Mammalia > Rodentia > Cricetidae > Onychomys > Onychomys torridus. The sequence continues at coordinate 81,145,703 of NC_050452.1, read as the reverse complement.
CTAGGCCAATCATAGCCACATCGTCAAACACAAAGGTGGTGAGCAACAATACTCAGGTTGTCTTCTGACCTCTACAGCCACATATATATCCACACAGCTGAAGAAGCATACACACACCACCAAATACAGCAAACACCTAGTTAGTCCTTACAGGTTCATGTTAACAGATAGAATGTTGGTGTTTGATTTTTTTTTTGATTACCTAATGCCATAAGTTTAGTTTTCTCACACAATATCATAAACCTGTAATTAATAATTCAAAGTGGATTTTATTTCTTTAAGCTATAATTACAACCAAAGGATTTCTTAAAGAAAATGTTAATTGTATGTATTAAATGTCAACGAATAGGTGTGGTTAATAAAATAATCAATTTAAAGGAATTTCTTCATTTTCATCTTCGGGTAAAGAGAATTTAGAGTAAGTGTGCTGTCTTGTTTAGAGTATTTGTGAACAGTGTAAATGTATACAAATATTATGGTCGGCTGTACTATTTTCTGATTTCTTTCTCCCCCAGAACATCTTCTTAATCTTCTTTTTTTTTTTTTTTATGGATAAAGCTTCCTTTCTGTTGGAGAAAGCATCTGCTATTACAAATAGCCCCAGTGAAGTTACTGATCATGACAGCTCCCTATTGACTGAACCTCAGGTCATGGGACAAAGGTGACTATTACCCCAAGGGCTCTAAATGATGTTGACATCATATCATGCCCCAGTTGACTAGGACGGAGTTCTGATCCAAGACCTGTGATCTGAGTCCTGTGAGTAGCAGTTACTTCCCAGTAGGTTGCTGACCAAAGACAGTCATTGCAACCTTCTACAAGCCCTACACTCTACCACTTCTCTATGCAGGAGAGCGTCAATAAATAAAGCCACAGACAATATTCACCAAGCTAGCTAGATCCAGCTATCCCTAGGGAAGCTTCCTTTTCTCGATTACCCAGTTTTACAGATTAATATTTTCTCACACTTAACACTAGTAGTAAATAAATTCTTATCATCTGTGATCTGAATAGTTTCAATGGAGTACATACAGCATGGATAGCAGGGTGAAATCAAAGTTACGTGGACTCAAAGTTAACTTTGAATGCTCAAATATTGTATAACTATACAGATTAACAAGGAGTTAGTGTCTGTGTAAGTTCTACACTAACTGGGATTCTTTGAGGTTTATGCTGCACCTAGATTCCTTAGAGGAAATTGTTCTTAGAGCTAGGAAAGGGAATGGGCAGGCATTGGCGGAAACTGGCAAATGGAAGTAATGGACATTGGTAGTAAGTTTTAGACTGCTAAGTATTTCTATGCTCAAGCATATTTGTACTTTATTTGTCTTGCTTTATTAATGTATCATTTCTGAAAGGAAGAAAAAGCAATCCCCCATTTCAAACTGTCTGTTAATTCCATCACAGCTATGTATATAGCTCTTCATCCTGAAGTAGTTTCTCCTTTTTTATTGACGAGTACAGTATCCTAATTATAAAATAATAACTTGAAATCTAAAAGGTCTTTTAATAAAAAAATATTTTTTAAAAAGCGAGAGCCAGATATTGTGGTAAATGCTGAAAGATTAGAAAGACAAGGAAACAAGCTACAGCCACCATCTCTTACCTCACCAACTCCTCATCCTGAAAAAGCCTCTAGTGTGATTCCCAAATACTGGGATTAAAGGTGTGTGCCACCACTGCCTGGCTCTGTTTCTTTCCTAGACTGAGTCAATCTCATGTAGTCCAGGGTGGCTTTGAACTCACAGAGACCCAGACAGATCTCTGCCTCTGGAGTGCTAGGATTAAAGGTGTGTGCCACCACTGCCTGACATCTATCTTTAATCCAGTGACTTGTTCTGTTCTCTAATCTTCAGGCAAATTTTATTAGGGTATACAATATATCACCACACAAAATTTTTTGTACTTAGTTTGAGTATAGTAAAAGCTAAGAAACCTTTGTGACTTTAGATTAAAAAAAAAAAAAAAAAAAAAGGAGCCTAATCCTTGGTGATCATGTAGCATCTAAGCAGCACCCTGAAAACTGATTCTAGGTTTGAATATATCTTGTCAATTTGGTTTCTTTCCTCAGGACTAAATCTTTACAGTCACTCAAGCTTTGCGCTTTTCATCAACCACGATTTTACAAATATAGGCTTCCCCAGCTAAGACAGTCACCAAAGTCACTGTGGTGTTCAGCCATGAGGCTCCAGCTTCTCTGCTTGCCAAGAGAGAACTGAGCTTGCAGTATTTCCCTTTCCTGTTATAACATAGTTCTACACCCACTCAGTTTTTTTTTTTTTTCAAACAAAACAACAATGAACATGACTAGAAACAAGTTAGCTCCAGATGCCAATGCTTATATTCCCAACACTGTGGATGAAGTGACTTTTAAAATCTACATTGTGTAGTTCCTCCTAGAAAGCATGTATTACAATGTTACTTGAATACACACTGCCTGGGATTATTCGCTTCTTGTTTGTGCACCTGTACTTTATGTTAGCTCTTTTTCCAAATACATTCTTATTAACCCCAGTCACCCTGACTATAGTGTTCTTAAGTTTCTGATCAGTTATTCTATGAAGCCAGCTTCATGATGGATTCATCTCTTTCTGATTAATCTTCTCCAAGATACTCTTATTAAAAACAAAACTTGTATAATAATTCCAAGTAGTGAAACATCCATGGCCCTACTTTGAAAAATAAAAGCAAGGGAGTTTCCACAGAACATTTTTACTTTGCTCTTTCTAGACTGTTCATCAATCTGTGGGTTTGTTTTATTTTTATCTTTTCTTCCACAGCATTGTGTAATGCATCACTGACCTTGAGCCACGGGATACTCACAAGTTTGGTCTGACTTTTAGTAGTTCAAATACAATTTCATTTCACATATAAATCTTGCAATCATTTTCTCAAGAAACCAAAAACAATTTTAATGACTACAATTTTTTAAAAATAATCTCAAGTTTAGAAATATATAAATTGTTTGTGCTTGCAGTTAGTGTGGTGGGGGAAATAATGAAGAGAGATGTAATGACTCAATTTTAAAAATTTCCAACCTTAACATTTAATTTGTCTTCCAATTTTCTAAGGGACATTCCCCCTCTGGGTTTTGTTTTTTGTTTTTTGTTTTTTTCTCAAAATCAATTGGATTCCCCTCTCTGCTCAGCTCTTCTGTTTGTCAAGGAAACTTCCACCCACTCTGTATGAGAAGTTTTCACTCTGCCTTCAGCTAGTTTATCCATCTTAGGAGCCAAATGCTGCTGTTACATTTGACTTCCTTTTTTGTCCCTGAGTCCTATGATCCAGAGATCTTTCGGGTTTTAGTAACTTTTACATCACCCAAATTCACCGTTTTACTACCCGTCTATCACAAACAACATGACTACAGCACTGGTACCACCCTATGCCTAGGAGTCCACACATCATGACGTAAGAATTACATAGCTAAAGGTTCAGGCTCACCCCATTCCAGACCTCGTTCTGACCAGGAACAAGATCCTGCTGGGTGCTTCCCCGGTTAGGTCCTTGACTTAGTTTTATTCTTAACAAACTAAAAATCCTCTGCCTTAAGGAACTATGGTTATTTGAGTATAGTCTTTCCTTTTGATACCTGGATCTAAGTAGCATTGGAAAAGAGTACTCCTTCAAAAGAAATTGTGGCCTTTTTTGTGAGTGTGGGGTCCTGAAATTTTACATAACTTTTGACATAGCAAATATAGATCTCATTACCCGGTTTGAGACTGAGTTGTGATCCCATGACCTAAAGATTTGGAAGTAATGTCTGGCCAAACACTTGACATTGATTATCATACCATCTAGAACTCCTTTTTATGACCTGCTTACTGAACTCAATTTTTATGTAGTTATGTGGATCCAATCCCCACACAGTTGTGTCCTGTTATCCTTAAGACTTTGTCACACACATGCTGAACATCTTTCCCTATGGTTTGCCTCACAGTTGGATCGATTGCTGCATCTTATATGGTCATTGATCTCTGCTTTCCTAGTTTCCTACCAGATGTTTTCAAGTCCAGCATCTCTGCCCTGGAACACTCTTCACCATCTAATGAAATACAACTCATCACTTCCATTCCACAGCTAAAATTTAAAACTCAGGAGAATTACATTACAGGATATATTCCAGGTCACATGGCTCCATAGCAGCAGGTTGGAAGTCATCCCTGGTCTTCCTACTGTCAATCTCAGACTGTCTCCACCCCTTTTCCCTCTTTCACAAGGACAACTGTAAGAGATTGTGAACACATGACTCCATTCTACCAGTCGCCCTAACCATTACTATTTGCTGTTCTTCCTAAATCTTCATGACCATCATACCAATATCAGGCTCTAAGTTAACCTTCCATTTCACTTATGAAATGAAACTCATTCAAATATGCCTAAATCTTCATGATCTTAGTCAATGCTACCTGTCAACATTTATTCTTTAAATCACCAAGCTCAGGCCATTCTAGCCAAGTGTGCTTCGTTAATAATTAGCCCCACTCCAATGGTGAGAGACCCATTCAAATCCCGCCACAAAAAGCCTTCTATAGCATCATATATCCAAACCAAGCCTGTCTTCACATCAGTTTACAGCCAATCCACGTTAGCATTTGTGATTTAGTTTCTTTTGAACCCCCTGGGGTAACTACAACTCCCCTCTTCTCACTTCTCTGAAAGACTGAGGTGTTCTTATTTATTCCATCTGCTTAGCTTTATTTAAATACACACCAAGTACAATTTCAGCTATCGGTTTAATAAAGCATGTCTCACTCTGAAAGACATTCTATATTTATTATAAATAACAAATACATGTTTCAAACAAGGCAGTATCATGTAACTATAAAATACAATTCAAGTTTAAGAATAAACAAGGGTCTTAAGTATTCTTGGGGACTGAGCAACCTCTGTCCTAAAAAAAGAGATGGAGTAGATGAATCGCATCTTATTTCTACAAAGAGAGTCAACCCCAAGCTGGCATCTCATGGATAAACACGTCAGGCATTACTGAGACCAGACTGCTGTTGGTCTCCATCTTCCACCTGCAGACCCTGCAAGGTTCCCCAAGGGGGTGTTCCTTGCTGTGACAGAGCAGCTGGAGCTGAACTGGGCTAATGACAGGGTACGCATCTGCACCCTCCAGACGAAATGCAAGTGGTTTTGCAATGTGACTCAGTTTCTAACTTCCTACTGATTCTTCTGACATAACTTATTCAAGCTAACATCCACCAAGAGCTTCAGTGCAGATAGGCTGCAATGTACTTAAATCATATCCTAAAGTTTCCCTGAAGGGAAAAAATAACTGTACTTCTATCCCCCAATCATAGTTTTGGAAAGCTAGGCTGTCATCTAGAAGATTCTGAGTTAAGCTTCAGATGCATAGAACAATAACAACACAAAATCAAAGAACTAATCCAGAGAGGTCTTTACATGCATATCCCCAAGCACAATAAAAATCTATCAAAAATACACACCACTGACCGGTTTACTGGGTGTCAGTTATTTCTCCCTCCCCTTGGATTTTAAATTTTACATCATATTGTTATTTACCCTGAACTTAGCCATAAAATTTAACTATTTTTCACATGGCAATTTTTCACTAAAAATCAAAACTAAATAATCTACTAAAATCCTGCAATGATTTAATCTCTGTTTTATTCTGCATTTACATTTGGGATGTCCACTAGATGTGACCGAACCAACTTATATGTCTTCTCTAAAAACTCCATTAGTTCTTGTAAAAGTAAAGCCAATAAATCCCACCCTGCCTATCTGAGGAACATGATCTTTAAAGAGAAATTTAAAATGCCAGAACCAAATGGTGGCAGGGAGATACTTTTCCCTTTTATAAATGCCTAAAGATTAAAGGAAAAGATTTTTGCTTCGAGATATATATTCACTTGCAGTTTAGGGTGATGTTTACCAAATATCATAAATACTTAATAGCAACTGTTCCTAGTGCTTCTAGCAAAAGGCAGTAAAACGAAACATAAACCTCCACAGCAAGAGCCAGGAACTCAACTCCAAATTTCATTCCTCGTCTTCCCCGCCAGACCCCGCTCAGGAGAGCCCAGAGTCTAACAGTCACGAGGGAAGACACTGCTGAATCCCAAACAGAAATATTATGTGCTCCAGGGAAACTATTAATCATTTAAATGGGAAGAACAACTGCCATCAAACCTTCAGCCGCTGGATCAAGTTGCCTGACTAATCCACAAACAGGCGTGGAGGAAGCAGTCATCACGCATTCCAATCAAATTTTTTATTTTACATTTCTCCTATAAAGCCTGGAGAAACTCTCAAGGTATGCGATGGTTAACTCCATGCTGAAAGGGTGGAGATGCCGGAGACAGTTGGTGAAAATCTTAAACTAGAAATCACCAGCCCAGGATTGCAGAGCACACGTGGAAAACAGTGTCAAGTCTGATGGACAAAGACAGATGTCTGGCTCTTTAGAATTACCTCATGTTGGCAGCAGCAAAGAAACCTCACTCTCTTTTCACTGAACACTGCCCACCTGCTCCACAGGGAAAAACTGCTCTTACAGCTTGAAAAGCCTGTGAAGTTATCGGCCTTCTGGACCTCAGAGGCATACTCACAGAATTGATGATCCCTTTAAGAGCCTGGAATCCACCTTTGACAGGGAAAACCTGGTCCTTGGAATCAGCAATTCTTTCCAGCTTTAAAAAGAAGATGAAAACTTAATGGGTGACTGAGACACAACCTTTATAAACTTGCATTCTTCTAAAAAATTACTGCCTATGACTCATTCACTCTGTGATGCAGTAAGTTGTTTTAATGATCAAATATATATATACACACACACACACACACACACACAAGTATACACACAAGACAGTGTTATGTAACTATAAAAATACAATTAAAATTCAAGGCCAAGAACTAATGGTAAGGAGACCACTTTCCCTCCAAAGGGAAATGAAATGAACCATGAAATGAACTAAAAAAGGTCATTGGCTACAAAGTTAGAGCAATATAGAGATAGTCTAATTACTGTTAATGGCAGGAGATTCTGGAATTTTAGCCATTACTCACACAAAAATTTAAATGTAAAGTGATTCGTGAGAAAACATCATGCAATAGATTTATATGAAAAAAAAAAAATCTTGGCTAGGCGGTGGTGGCACATGCCTTTAATTAATCCCAGCACTTGGGAGGCAGAGGCAGGCAGATCTTTGTTAGTTTGAGGCCAGCCTGGTCTACAGAGTGAGTTCTAGGAAAGGCGCAAAGCTACACAGAGAAACCTTGTCTCGAAAAAAAAGAAAGAAAGAAGAAAAACATCTTAAAAGATTTCTAAACAGACTCTTCAAATTCCTGCAGATAAGAACTCTAGACATAACTATCATCATAGTTCTACCAATTAAGGTAAAGGGATGTTACACAGTATTCATCTAAACATTTATCTTCTTTTAAGATTCACACCAAATAAATACTCAAGAAATTTATTTTGAGTTTCATTTTCCATAACAAGACCTATGAACATTCTGACATTTTAGGAGAGCTCAAAACATACAACGTTTTATAAAAAAATCTTTGTTAAGTCACAACAGAAGAGCTCTTTTAAGGATCTTTAAGGCAAGTTAGTGAGTCACAGTTTACAGATCCGGTATAACTCACCTGAGCTTGTTCAAAATCGAGGACTCCAACACAGTAAACACTAGCACCAAGTGACCTGGACTTCTTTGCCTGTGAAGAAGCAGAAATAGGAAAGGGAGGAGAAAGAGAGAGACTCAAATAAGCTATATGTGCACACACAGCTAACTGAAACACGGGTGTGTAGACAGCTCCTGCTCAGCACTCACCTCCTTTTCTGCGTAGGACGGTACCAAACCATCCAGCTTACCATCCGTCAAGGCAATTATGATACTGGAGGTTTTCAAGCCTCCTGCATTTTGAATTTGTTCATTTGCCTGAAAATGAAGAATAATTATTAACATTTTTTGTTTCCCTTTTTTTTTTTTTTGGTTTTTGTTTTTGTTTTTGTTTTTCAAGATAGACTTTCTCTGTGTAGCTCTGGCTGTCCTGAAACTCTCTCTGCAGACCAGGCTGGTCTTGAATTCACTGAGATCCTCCTGCCTCTGCCTCCCAACTGCTGAGATTAAAGGCTAGCGCCACCACCACCCAGCCTAATTTTAACTATTAACCACCATGGTCTATAGAGCTGAATTTGTAGGTCTGACAAAATAAAGATATTAAGGACTACAAAATAATACATATACTAGTTGATAAATCCAGGTATTTGTGTTAGCATTTTTATTTGAAATATGTGGGTACTTATATAAAAGATATATAGACATACATAAATATATGTGTGTGAGTGTATGGTTAATCTGAATATAATTCCAGAGGGAGACAGATTTATTAAGAGACAAAATTTCACTTATTAACACTCACAACTGGTGTTTTCTACCAGTCATGTCTAGGATGACTAAACCATTGGAAAAATAGACATAAATATGTAAAGGGACTTTCCTTACATAATAAGCAGCCACTCTCTCTCATATTTACAAATATAAAATAACTTACAAGCTTTAGTCCTTCATGGATGTATGTCTCTCCAACTGGCTTGACCGCCTTTAAGTCCTCCAGTCCTCTACCAATTTTGTATCTGAAATAAAAATAAAGGAGATTGATAAAGACCAAAGACCATAATAAAGACTTTTTGAATAACTTAAGTCTACACTAGTAAGAAAAAGGGGAAGGATGTGGGCTTCGAGGGCATATCACTTCTTATACTTTCTATCATGTTGATAGATGTGATGAATTTTAACCATGCAATGGTAAATGTACTACATGTCATCCTAATTATATCATAGAATCAAAGTATACCATAGGTAAATGTACTAAATATGTCATAGAATCAAAGTATACCATATATATTTTGAGCCATGAACAGATACCTTTGATCATACTTGTTTTATCAAGTGCTAAGAAGTCCAGTATGCTTCCTTTCATACAAACAAAGACAAAACTGAAGTACCTAAACCTCCCTGAAAATGTTCTGGATGTTCTCACCCCACCTTCCTAAAAGAGAGCATTGCCTTGCTCTCTTACAAACTCCTAAACTCTTACAGACTAATGTTAACCCTTGCACATGGAAAGCGACACTTTCTGCTTCAGTCTTATCAAGTCTTAAGTCTCAGGACTTCACTTTTGGAGGAACTATTCACACATTCAGACTCCAGCATATCCTCTTAATTTTAGTAGGAACTTAATACATATTTGATGAATGAATGGGTAAATGGATGAATAGATGGGTGGGTGAATGAATGGGTAAAACAATGGATGGGTGGACAAGAGGTCAATGAACTCCTGTTAGAGAAAATGTGAATAAGAAAGACAAAAAAAAAAAAAGCAAAGAAGCATCTTTTTCTTCTTTTCTTCTCCCCCTCCTCTCACAATGTAGCCCCAGCTGACATAGAATTTGTTCTTTAGACCATGCTAGCCTCAAACTTACAGAGACCCACCTGCTTCTGCCTCTGGAGTATTGGGATTGATTAAAGGCAGGCATCACCAAGTCTGACAAAGTCTTTCTCATCATAAATGATTTCTTGACCAGTGAAAATATCTAAGTGGAATACCTACAATGTTATTAAAAGCTATTTTTTATGGATGAGTAAAACAAGACCCACATTTTAGGGTTTTAAAAATAAATACCAAAATTTCCTTCAAAAAAAGAAAGAAAGAAAGAAAAGAAAACTAAGAATCCTGAGGCAAAATAATGTTACAAAAGCAGTCCAAAATATATTCAATTGTTGAGGGTTTTCATTTTGTTTTGTGTTTGGTGGGTTTGTATGTTATGCAGTCTAGGTTGTTCTCGAACTCGGTACCCTTCTGTCTTAATTTTCTGGGTACTGGAATCATGAATGTGTGTCAACCATATCTAGCTTAAGTATTAATTTTAAAGGGTCAGACAAGATCTTCATAAAGTATTTTTTAACTCTTAGTTTTCAATAAGAACAAAAAAAACTTTTTAAATGCAAATCTGGAACTATCAACAGAATTAATGTCCTTTAAAGAAACAATGAATGATGTTCACACCACTGCAGATAACATACAAAGGAGTTGGATAATAAAAATAATATCATCTTAATATTAAAGAGCATTCTGAAGTTTTATAAAGAATTTCATGTGTACATTATATGTACATGTTGTATGTGTAACATGTGGTGGTAACACATAAAATTAATAAGAAATATACTAGAATATTTCAATGATCCATGCACTGTGTTTCACACATTTTAAAAGGAACTTATTGGTGATATTTGAATAGCGTTATGAATTTTTTTCAAAGATATCCAATCTCCATTTCATGACTCTTCTAGAAAGCACAGCACAAGTTTCAAGGTATAAATAAACCTAACTACATTTCCTGTTTCAATAGATTCTTCCAAATGAGGCCACTGGTCTTTTGTAATGCTTGGTTTAAAGAACCACCAACTCATAGCCTTTCATTAAACTCTTAGCTTCTATTCATATCTACATTAAAATTTTACTGTGATAAAACCTAGTTCCTTGTAACATTTTACTCACCCAATTAATTTAATTGAAACTATTCACTTCTCAGCAAGACTAGAGGTTTGCACTAGATGCTTATGTCTTCTATTGCTGATGTAGTCTGCTCTGAACCTGCTCCTTACTGTCAGGCATCTTGCAAAAATAAATGCTCAATAAAATTTTCAATCTTCCGTAGGAAATAACCATAGTTCCACAGATGACAGAGTAAATACCATAATGTATAAGCTTGTTTTTGTATAAATATTTATGTTAGAGATCTATGGAAACAACTTGAAACTGATTTTATCTGAATGCAGATAAATATCAAATACTTGGTATTTCCTCAAAATGAGTGGCAGTGTGTCCTCAAGCATTAATGTTTGCTGTCAAATAGGAGAGAGACAACTGATGTGCAAGCTTACACAAACAGAATCCCTGTGGTAAAAAATAGCCCTCCCATTGGCTCAGACCCACTCACTACTGCATGTGAGAGCCAGAATCAAGAGCAAGGCTGAGTAGAAGGAACCCACCAATGTGGGATTCACAATCTTTTCCGGCCACGGCTAGTCCACTTAGGGTGACAGAGAACACATCAAAGTTTTCTATCCCTAAGTGTGCCTATGCCCACATGCCCCTCCATACTACATGTGGGCCACCATTTTTTTGTCCTTGCCCAGAGCCAGTGACATGGGCACGCAGGAGGCAGGTGAGGGCCACCTATGACAGTAAGTATCCAAGCTGTCAGGCTCTTCTTAGTCAATGTCAGTTCAGGGAAATGGGAACCCAGACCAAGACAGGGCAGATCTCAAGGGGCTTCCAAGAAGTAAAAGTTCTAAGTTTCTCAATCAACAAATGAGAAGTGGATGATGCTGCAGATTAAGGACAGAAGGTCTCACATCACACGGTGCTGTGGCAGAGGACTCTAAAGGAATGTGAGTAGAAATGAGAAGAAAAGGAAGGGTGAGGAACAGTGGGTCTGCTAAGAGATGCTCAGATTCATGTCATCTTGAAAGTCTGGTTTCACAGGGCTTCACTTAAACAATGTGTCTTCAACTACAAGGAAGGGTAATATTGAAACCACATCAGTGTTTGTTTGAAGCTGTTGCCAAGGATACCGCTATCAAGTAAAACCCCCAGGAGGCCCCACAGTTGAAGGCTGCTGTCACCTTTCAGTACTTGCTAAGCACTTCCTCCTTTCTGCCTTTTACAATTATGTCAACATTTTTTTTTAAATTCCAAATGTCTATTCCTCTTTTTTCATTTATGGAAAATAGATTCTTTTCTCATATAATGTGTGTGTGTGTGTGTGTGTGTGTGTGTGTGTGTGTGTGTATCACAGTTTCCCCTCCCTATATTCCCCCCAGCTCCTCTCTGCCTCCTCTCTTCCAGATTCACTTTTTCTGTCTCTCATTAGAAAAGAACAGCTTTTAGGAGTTCCTATGTCAACTTTTTATTTTGCCCCAACTGCCAAGAATCCCACAAAAAATGTCTTAGTCACAAAATTCTGTTAAGTTCTATAGCTAGCCACTTGTTTAATCTTCTTTTCTAAGATCTTATTTACTTGTTTCATATTTTATTAATGTTATTATATCCTAAGGAGCCTCGAGTATGTTTTGGAAAGAAATAGGGTTAAAATAAATAGAACTGTTTATTAAACATCTTTTTGTTTTAATTGAGAACCAGGGAACAAAACCCCATTATCAACCAGAGAAAGACGGAGGGAAAAGACAAAGAGGAGAGAGAGGAAGGAGGGGGAGGGGACAGAGGGAGAAACTAGGTGCTGATTCTTGTATGATAAACCCTGAGGTCTCACAGTGTCACTCATGTTTCTGCTGAGGAGAGCGGGAAGGGGGGAAGGGAGGGGAAGGGAGGAGAAGGGAGGATGGGAAGGGAAAGGTGTCTCAGCATGTTTGAGTAAGAACCCTTGCCTCCCCTAACTTAAAACTGCCCATGTTCTTGGAGCGCTCCTCCCCCTACCAAGTCTACCAGTCAGTTCTCCTGAAGGGGTCTGTACTAAACAGGATAGACTTTTAACCCGTAGGTAGAGTTTTTGGATTAAGGTGGCCACAAGCTGATAAGAACATAAATTAATTTCAAAAGCAACCTTGTTTCCTCATCTACAAAACATTTGCTTCTTGGAGCCTTTATGAGAGTTGATGGTGCATAATAAGTGCATATCAGTACAGCCACAGCTCCCATCAATACCAGCCATTTCTCTGTTAGCACAATTCTGTTCATCTGATTTACTCTCTTCCTGATCCCAAGCAGACCTCTCACGACAAAGGATCAAAAGAGGAAACAGAGGCAAAAGAGGAAGTAGAGACGAAAGAGGAAGTAAGAGAAAGAAGAGAACAGTTGTATCAAAGCTTTGAAGAGGAGAAGGCACCAGATAAGAACTATGACTAATTCACAGGTACCACAACAGCAAATTCAACCAACTGCAGATCTGGTTATTTCTTTCACTTGTGTTTTGAGACATGGTCTCATATCCCAACCTCACATCAAACTCATGATCCTCCTGCCTTGGCCACCAGGTACATTGGATCACAATGTTCACCTCCATGCCCAGTTCTAAAAACCCATCTTTACTGGGCAGGTACAGGCTTCTCTTCTTGTCATTAGCCCCTAAACAACTGCAGTTCAGAATAACAATTATTTGCACAGGACAAATATATGTTAGATACAGTAAGTAATCTATAGATGGTTGGGTGCATCCAGGAGGATGAATTTCAGTTACGTACAAATACTACAGTTTTATTCCAAGTATTTGAGCATGTGTGGGTTTAGGTACGTGACAGTAGTACTAGAAGCAATCCCTCCACAGATACTGAGGCCAATATGTTATGGAAAGCTATCCAATGAAGTCAGATGACCCAGGGGTTGGAGTAAATCAGAGATGAACTGAAACCCTGGTTCTGTTGAGTAGTACACTGTATACCCATAAGCAGTTACTTGAAACTTCCTGAATCCAGTTTCTATACTAATGAAATATAGATAGCAATGTCTGTCTTGATTTTTGTTTTCCTTAAGTCTGGAGATAATTTTAAGGGTTTGTATGGCATCACTCAGCAGCATCGAACATTCAGAACAACGAAAGGGTTTAAACACAGTGTGCTAACCAGAGAGATGAAAAAGGAGTAGTTCCCAAAGCAGAAGTTTTCACATGTCTCCTTTAGACTGCAGTGGCGCTCTTCTAGAAAACCTGCAAAGGGTGACATGAGCTGGATTCCTGGTGACATACTGAGTCAGCTGACAGATCCTAGAGCCAGGCTGAGTGGCCTCAAAGCATGTGAACGTGAGGTAGTTATCTAACACTTGTTGCCTTCGGCTGCCTCGTATATACGAATTGAGATAATAGTGATAGACCGCCCCAGGGCTATATGAAAATCAAATGAGTCTGCACATAAGTACTTGCTCCACGTGCATCGAGGGTTAGTATTCTTTTGTCATCTGGCTCTTGTCAGGGACAGAACAAGGTCATCTGCTAGTCAACCCTTGGTTCTTTCATCACTGCTGTCTGAACCAAACAACAAACACCAAGACACAGAGGTCAAGCATGAGACCTTGGCCTTAATTGGCAGCTCTTGTATGGACCACTCTTAAAACTTACAGCAAGTCAGGTTAGTCTCCTATGTTCTCCCCCTGGGAAAACAGGTATGTGACAATGAAGTTGGTCTGAAATTAAAGGAGCTGGTGCATGTGAAGCATTCAGAGTGACGTAAACATGTTCATAATCACTGACTGCTAATATTTACTCCATGTACTTCTGCTTCTGTATCCACAGTAGAGAACTTAAGTAGGAGTGATCAGTCTAATTTATCACAGTCTGCATTCCACATTTAACACCCTCTCTCACCTTTTACCAGCATCTTGGAACATACAAGAATTTTTAAGTTTTGTGTAAGTCTACAAGCTACAAATACTGTACACAATGTGTCCTATATTCTCTCAGATAGTAAATATCAACAATTTCAAAATACACAAATTTGAAAATACCTTATGAAGCTGCAGTGATCTCTAGAAAATATAAAACTCCACATTTTCACTTATATTAGCTATATTATTCATGCATAAGTCCTTGGGAACTTGAATTTAACAGCACTATTCAAACTCAAGAAAGGAAAGGAAAAGGTGCCTGTCTATTATAACCCAAGGAAGGAAAGAAAGAGTGAAACCATAAAGTAGCAAAAAGAGAATACACTACTGGTAAGAAAGATACCACTTTACACAAAAGACAAAGAGGAAAAGGAGAAGGCTCTTGGTTGCTCACCAAAACTAGGTGGTTAAACCCCATTGATGAAGACACCATTCACTTTGGATGCTAGAGATAAAAAAGCCACCTAGAACTAACCAGGAAACTCTCTCCTGATGGCTAGTTTACATGATGTTGTAAGGTGCTGTGTACATTGCAGGAGGAGAAAAACATCAATGGTCTTGCCCAGCACTGGGTCCTACATGCTACAATATCCATCTATAAAACAGCAAAATGTGTCCACTAGTACAGTAGCGGTAAGATGGTTATGGTTAATAAACTACTACCTGATTGGCTATGAGGCCTGCTTCAGAGGATGCTATCTGATACTGTAAGCCTTGTCAAAAGCTTATGATTGGAGAGATCATAGGCAGTAGGAGAATGAACTATTGTTTTGCTGAATGGTCCTGATGTCAAAGTACATTCTAAATATTCATGCTTATATCTAATAGAATTGATCTCAGCTTTGAACAGAGATTCTGGTCTGGTGTGAACCCGTCTCTCCTAAAAACAACCACATAAACAAGACTGGAACTGTAGTAATATCAATGGACACGTTAACGTGGATGCAGGAAATTTTGTGGTATCCTACCCCTGGAGTACAGGCAACTAATGACTGCTGGGAGAGAAAGAGTTAGCATCTCCTAAAGATGATGTCTGTTAAGAGTGGTCAGCCTTGAAATGATATACACACAAACAACAAAAATTGATTCAGTAGGATATGTGTATATATATATATATATATGTGCTTGTGTGCATGTAAAATCAAAGAAAAAGAGACTATCAACTTGAGTGGAGGACATAGCTGGGAGGGGCTAGAGGAGGAAATGGGAAGTGAAGTGTTGCTGCTGCCTAAGCTTTAGGATGCTTTTTTGTGAATCAGTCAATAATTAAAAGAAGAAATGACATCAAAGGGTCAGATTTCAGGGCTGAGAGGCAGCTCAGTTTTCTACCGTGCTAGCCATGTATGCATGAGGGTCCATGTTCCCAGGACTCACCTAACAAGCTGGCCCATGAGTAGGCAGAGACAGGTAGATTCCTGGGGCTGGTGGACCAGCCAGTCTAACCTAAATGGTGAGACCCAGATCCTCGTGAGAAACTTTGTTTCTATAAAGTAAGGCAAGTGGTCATTTTGAGGGATGACACTGGCGGTTGTCCTATGCACATAAACGTGTGCATACTCATGTACATGCAAGAAGTGTCAGATACGTCATTAGCACCCCTTCCCATTCCTTAAGTGAGGCCCAGTCCCAATTCTTAGAAATATCTTTTTGATTCTTGAATGTTCCTGCCAGTGTTTTGGTTCTGTTATCTGAGTCATTCTTCCTTGTTAGGTCACATGTTAAATTCCTTCATGCCCATGGGAAGTCAAGGGCCCAAGGGACTGTTCACTTTGAAAACTCTGTCTTTCAATCCATGGTGAAAATTTGTGATCCCTGTATATCAAGTGATGATCTGATCTACTCTGCTGGACAAAGGTCATAAGCACAAAATTTTTTCACAAGAGGATCCTAACTACCTTAGATTATACACAGGGTAAAACACAAGCCCAGGACTCTTGTGATGCTACCATTGACCTGAGAGTCTACGCAGCACACCTTCTAGATTCTTGTAAGTCCTGTTGTTTAGAGGACAGCATCTACAAGACCCTCATCTCAATCTTTCAGAAACCTTGACTCAATGTCTTTGTTTTACACTCTCTGATTTGAACTAAGATGCCACACTTCGCAGGCAGCATGCTAGGTCTGATGATTAACCCAAGACCTTAAACTTGGCAAGCACTTTGTCAAGAGACACTGTGGGGTGAAAGAGAGTTCTATTTTTAAACCTATCAACACTTTGACTAAACATGGCTTGAAAGGGAGAAAGTTGCTTCTTCAACATAGCTCCATCCTCTCTCTCATCAACACAGGTAAGCTGAGAGAAGCTGACTGACGCCTTCAGCAAGCTTGCTGCAAGCCTCTTACGAAACACCCGGGCGTGAGTGTTGTTTACACAACACTTTTGTTTTCAATATTCTACCAAACTTCCCACAACGACTTGCCAGGCCAACCTGTGCATGTGGCCTCCAGCTACAATGTATGTGCTGCCCTTCCGGTCACTGCTGCCCATCTTCCCGAAGACTTTCATCTCCCACTCTGGTCACCTTTTCCTTGTTGATTTTCTAATGCTGCATTTAAAACTACCCCCAAAATTAGTAGTGTAAAGATGTGCTCACTTCCCACCATGCTCATGTGTGGCCATTGAGGAAGCTGGAGTAACCAGGAGAGTTGAGATGGCCTCACTCTCGGGGTTGGCAAGGTGGAACTGGTGCTGATGCTGGTACTGGCCCTAAACTTGGCTCAGCCTGTGCCTGGTTCTACTCTTCATGGGTAGGCCGGGCTTCACTCCAGCACAGCAGTCTCTGGGTCATCACAGTTTTATACAGTCAGTGTTTTTCCAAGACCATGACAGAGGGAGCTTCCGTGGCTTGTTAAGCCATGGGCCTGGAACTGGAGCTGACAGCATTTCATACTCAGGTCTGCTGCATGCTGTGGTCAGCCAGTTCCCCTCCCTGCATGGATTTTAGAAAACGTGAACATGTGGGTGTGTTACAATCTATCATCTTAGGACATGGTAGGCTATCACTATAATTTATATAAAATCTTGCCTTTTGCTTACTTAAAATATTACTCTAAGGCCTATGTTTGTGGTACAGAATCTAAACCAATAAATCCAAGGAGTGGTCCTGGATCTGAAAATATCTGCTCACCAAGTCCCCTGTCACTTTGACTTAATGAGAGGGTCCCCCAATTTAGTCTGCATTTTCTGGTCCTCTAGCCTTGAAGTTCATCCCTGCTGCATTTTTGGGGGGATTATGGCTTCCTTTCCTCACTCACCACCCTCCTGAACTACTGCTAGTGGCTCCTGCATTTTACTCCTTCTGTGTGTTCAGGTTTGTCACCCAGGCATAAGTAAAAGTGTACTTAATTCTCCGAGGCAAGTTTACAAAGCAAAGTAACTGTTAGTACTACCCATCATTAGACCCTAGCAACTGCCATGACCAGACCCGCCCAGAGGGCAAGTCTGTGGCTAAAGCAGACTTTTCTAAACTGATTTCCCTAATAGTCTTTAAAAAAAAAAAAAAAAACAAGCCATGTATGGTCACTTTATCTCTGGTTTGCAATAACAGAGTCATGTAGAAGAGGACGACTTTTCCAAACTCTGACCGATTCATTTGAAAATTACACAAAAGAAACACAGGCAGCCTGAGTCAGCACTGAAGTGTTCATGCTTTGGTGTCACGCCAGGGTGAGTCTGCCTGCTGGCCCAAGCCTCTGTGAGCCAGACCACTTGGAAATCTTTGACCTTCTGTTAGTAACCCGGCACAGGATGAAGCTGGAATAACCTTCAACTCCAGTTCCACCTTACCCCTCCTCACTAACCACTAAAGCATAAAAAAAAAAAAAAAAGAAAAGAAAAAAGAAAGAAAGAAAATGAAAATATGCAGGGAAGGAAAGATACATAATTATTGACAGGGGATAGAAACGAAAAAAGCAAACAGTCACAAACATTTCAGTGTGCCCAGTGTATGCTAAATCCTTAACCAGACTTTCTCAGGAACAGCACTCAGTCACTTCATCATTGCTTCACGGTGAGGATGGTCCGATCTTCCTGTGTAGCTATGGGCTTGGGCTCAAGAAGTTAAGTAACACCCAGTGTCACCCAGATAGTATGGAGCTCCTATGCTTGACCCAATGTCAGATCTTCCAACCAAATGTGTTCTTCATCTCAATGATTCTTTTCAATCCCTCAGTCCCATTCTGATTCCAAGTCTGCAACCCATGGCTGCAGAAGTCAATAGGGGTCCTTTAATTCAAGCATTTTTAAAAGCTTTTCTACAAACATATTCCTGTTGAATACATGAAGATCAAAACTATGATGACTCTCCTCCTGCCTACAACAGTACCTTCCAATGTTTATTGTTTATTATAGGAGCTCCATAGTATCTGGATGACACTGGGTGTTAGTTAACTTCTTGACCCCAAGCCCGTAGCTACACAGGAAGATGTATTTTTGAACACATACAATACACTAAAGAATTCTGTTTTATTTTTCTTTTACAAAAAAAATTCATGTTGTGCTCTGCAACCTGATTTTTCATATACTATATTTTACATACAGTTTATATCAGTATTTTGATTTATTCAATTGTAATGACTGCATAGTATTTTATCCTATGTATATATGGTAACTTAAAGTATCATCAACTGATAAGCATATAGTTTGGATATAGTTTCTAATTATTATTACAAATAATTATTTAGTGTCCAATTTTGTACCTATATCTGTCTTTTGCTAGGCCAATGCAAAAAGTGGAATTTTTATTTTATACTTTTTAACTTTTAGAGATATTGACAATTCTTTTCTGCAAAAAAAAAAAGTGCTAATTTATGAGTTATCAACTGTATGTCAAGAACAACTTCCCCACAAGTAAATATTTAATCCTGTTTTTAAGGAATTAGAAGAAACTCATTGAAACAATAAAAATGCATCTACTGTATAAACTTAATTAAATGACCTCTATCATCTCTACAAGTTTTCATAGGGAGTATTTTTCCTAAGTCATCGTGTGCTCAAAATCTAAGTACCACTTGGAATAGACAAGACTTTCCTAACTTCAGGCAAACACAGATATTGCAAAGGGTGAGAATATTTACAACTGCCATGTAAGAACAGGAATGGGAAATGTAGCAGATACAAGTCAGTATTTACATTACATTGGTAGAATTTATATTGCTGGCATAACTAGAGTGCACTTTATTTTAGTGGCTCTAAGCCACTAACTAGGGCTCTGGCATCAGAAGAATTCTGTCGCTAAACAAGGATTTGTTGAGCTTCTACCATGTAGTAGGCTCTGTTCAAGGGTTGGGTTCAGTCTACAAGTGAACAAGACAAACCAGGCAGTGGTAGAGCGCTTGCCTAGCAAGCATAAGGCCCTGGGTTCAGTCCTCAGCTCCGGGAAAAAAAAAAAAAAAAAAGACAAACCAGGACCCTGTACTTTCATATACTCTAGGCTCGGGGAGATACAAATAATTAATTAAATAAATAAATATTTTAAAAATAACAGTGTTTTTGGAGAAACTGGGGAAGGGGAAGGATACCTTAGATTTCTCTGAAGTCATACATGAGACGAGCTTTTGTTTGTTTGGTTGGTTTGAGGTTTTGCTCATTCATGTATTCACCTGTTTTCTGATCCTAAGCTCAAACCTAGGATCATACTCATGAATGCTCTGCCATGAAGTTACATTGCCAGCCCGGGAAAGGAAGACAAGAACAAGAACTCAGAGAAGACCTGGGTACGTGAAGGAGGAGAGGGCCTAATGTACGAATATGTACGGCTTGTTCATGGGATGAGAAGACCATGTCATGCAAGGGATGACTGGGAGGGGGGGGGGGCGGAGCAGGGAATGGAGGAGGGTGCAAACAGTTGAGACACCCAGAAACATTTATTTCTATTCTGGGTCATTAGACTGCTTTAGGCAAGAAAATGACACAATGTATCCAAACATTAAAGAACCATGTGGCTAAAACACTGCTTGGCACCACTGCTGTATGTCCTTAGACCAGATAGATGATCCGTCTTAAAGTGCAGGTAGTTACAACACCTGTAACTTAGAGTCAACAGAGGCTATGCAGAGAAATGACCCATCTTACAGTGCAGATAGTTACAACACCTGTAACTTAAGAGACTATGCAGAGACAGCACTTTAAGGACTATCTGGCACATGATAATAGTTCAGCAAATTTCTAATCTAAATCATTATCACAGAATTAAATAATGATAAACAGAATTGGATAAAATCACTATTTCCAGTTTGTAGCCAGTTATATGAAATAGTAACATAACACCAGTTATGTGAAATAGTAACTAGTAACATCTTCAAAATTCATTCTGATTCCATATTCTGAGAGGCTACATGTTTACATACTGAATACTGCCCCGCCCCTGACCCTCTAATATAATTCTTGGTTATTTACGTATACAATCATGTCTTCTCTCTCTCTCTTTATCTCTCCTGCCATCTCCTTCTCTCCCCCTCTTTCCCCACCACCACACATACTTTAGACCACTATCTTTGTGGACTCCAAATCCCACATATAAAGCAGACAGGCAGGAAGGTAGGTAAGTGGATCAATGGCCTAGCAAGTGTAGGGAAAACAAAAGCCATAGGAACAAGAGAAAAGTAAATGTGCTTCAGAGTAATGTCTTTAATGTAATAAAACAATTAAGCAATGAGTCTATAAAATGTATAACTGGAGACTGTCTGCTATGGTTTTGGAAGTTTCCACGACACTAGACATCATGCTAAAATCGTAACAGAAGACACTGCCATGGTGTCAGTGCTCACCGCCTTCCCACCTTGCTTCATCTGTTTAGCAACCACTGAGAAACACAAAAGAACTGCTTCCTGTATTTGCCAAAGTACCGAGAACTGTGCGTCATACAAGCGAAACTGTGAGACTCTCTGTGCTTGTAGAACTGTACGTCATACAAGCGAAACTGTGAGACTCTCTGTGCTTGTAGAACTGTACGTCATACAAGCAAAACTGTGAAACTCTCTGTGCTTGTCTTTCCCTTGACTATTGTTTTTCAAATCATGTGCACACACACACACACCCTTGGGAAACTTTGTAAGTGGTGAGGATTCTTCTAAGTTTTAATATTAAGATCCACATGAGACTTAGAAACAGTTGCCCACTGATCTTCATCTCAACAAGCAAACTGTTCCTCTAAATTTAAAATTGTGGAGTGATCCTATATCCAAAGACAGAGAACCACAGGAAGTTGATATCAATTCAATGAATAGAACTAGTAAAGTAGCGACTTTGAAGAACGGAGCCCCTTTTATTGGATATTGTTCTGCGACGTTTCGTTCTGCCTGTGGTCTTATTTGGATCTTCGCAATAACTCTAAGAAAACATGGCCGATTGCAATCTCTGTTCTATAGACAGAAAAACTGACACTGAGTAATGGATCCGTCTCGTTTTGTATGTGTGCACATGTTGTGGAAGCCAGAGGACAGCCGTGGACACAACCATGGATGTCACGGCTCCAAAGCAAGCCACTGTTTTTCTTTTCATTTTTGTTTTGTGACAGGATCTCTTGTTGGTCAGAAGCTTGCTGATTGGGCTATGCTTGCCTTCTGTCCTGCAAACCCAGAGACTCCCCTGCCTTTGCTTCTCCCACACCCACTGGTACTGAAGTGTGGCCACCATAGCCAGCATTTTTTACACAGTATCTAGGGATTGAACTTGGGTCCTTAAGCTTGCACGCACGCATGCACTTTACTGATGAGCCATCTCCCCAGCTCCAAAGCTCTTATCTCGTGAATACTAACAGATTGGATCCTTTCTCATATTCTTTGCCTTCAGTTCTTGCAACTATCTTATAAAGTAGGAGTTACTTTTGTCCTCACATTACCATCATCATGTAGGTGAGAAAAATTGAGTCATAAGGAGCTTAGTATTAAGCAACTTCTCTTTGGTCACTCAATCAGCAAATTGGAGGGACAGAATCCAACGTCAAGTAGACTTAGCACAGTAAATCTGAAGTGTGTCATAATGTTGCCTCTTGAGAGTCTCTTCTTCTAGCTGTTCCAGTCCCTCCTGCATTGGATTTAACCCCTGACAAAGGACATATCTTGAGCTTAGATGAAAGATTTAAATCCCCTCCACACATGTCTAAACATTATCTAGTTGGGCGACCGGTGACTACGTTTCATCTTCGGAGTGATGGAGGACCCATATGCAAAGTGCCTAGCAGAAACCCTGGCACAATGTGTGTAGCTGTCAATTACTGAGTCTTCAACATGCCTGGCACTGTGCTAAGTGCTTTGCTATATATATATGAATGTCATAAATATTAAAACTATGTGTTTCTTCCTTGACATGCCAGATCCAAACCTGACTCTTTGAAAAGTAAACTGGTCAGTAGAGACATCTTTTCATAAAACCAAAATCTTTAAACCAATGAGTTATAAGGAACTGTAACTGTTAAGAACCGTATCTACATATTAACTTACAGAGGCAAAGTACAAATGGGAAGATTGTAGCCCTGGGCTCGACTCACAACCTGGAGAGAAGTTTCCTCTCCAGGAAGAGGAAAATGTAACACAAGAGTTACATGTAAGCACACACACATCATAATATATATATAATTTTCTAAACCAAGTCAATGAACTGTAAACAAGTTATCTCTTTGAGCCCCTTTAAATATTATGCTATTTTGATCTTTCAAAACTGAAAGCTCAAGAGATAAGTGTTAGTGCATATTAACTGAGTTTTACAAAAATAAAAACTACTTTCACAATTTTTTTTCAAAAATCTACACATCCTTCAAGTCAAAGCACAGTATCTCCCTTGCTTAAAACTAAGTCAGGGAGATAAGACTCCAAAATGATGCCCCCTCATTCATTAATTCACCAAAGAATTAATTCACAAGAATCCACTAAACAAGGTCTTACAGCCTTCATGTTAGATGAAATGAAGCAAAACTAAAGAAGAACATCCCATTTCTGACTGTAGAATTCATTGTCTAGTAGCAAACATAGACCCAGGAAAAGCAGCCATAATCTAGATATGCGAATGATGACTTCCAAAGAGTCCATGATATGATCAAACAGCATAGAAACGGCCAAGACAAAGACTATGACACTAGACAGGGAAGCCACTCCTGTTCAAAGCACTGAGGGGTAGCAGTGTGTGTGTGTGTGTGTGTGTGTGTGTGTGTGTGTGTGTGTGTGTGTGTGTGTTTATAACGTTAAATACGTTCAGCATCACTGAAATTCAGAAAAGGACTGGAAATCTCTAATATCCGCTGAACTTGATGAATTACCCGAATACATCCATCTCTCCTCCTCCTCCGAATGCCTCTTTGACTCACATACTGCCTCTCCCTAAGACAAACGTCCAGCTGCTCGCAGTAACAGAAGGGGAAAGGTGGGAAATAGTGAATACTCAACTAAGGAAGGGACCTGGGCTCTATTCTGCAACCAATATAAATAATATTGATTTTCAGATGATCTATTCCATATTACTCCACTGCTTCTCCCTCCTATTACTGCAGAGCACTGAATTGTCTGTGCATTTGCTGGATCCCACTGAGAGGCCTGAATCACCACATGGCAGCATCAATCATGCCTTTATGATTCATCCCTACTAAAAAGCCTGCATTGAAATGATAATGCACTAACCTGTCTCCAGTTAATGGCAAAATAATGGTTGCTTGAGAAGAAAACACAATGAAGGACAATCTCATTTCAGGGCTGGAAAATAAGGAAAGAGGCAGTTAAAACATTTTTAAAAGAAATATTGGTACAATACAGAGGCAGAGCCAGGGAGTCTCAGTTAAAGTGAGTCTCACTAAACTGTCCCCCGCTTCCCTTAAATGGAACTCTCTAAGTAGATCTACTGACTCTGCTGGGCCTTGCTGTCTGAACTGTGCTTCTTTTTACCTAGCTGGTGCTTCTCAGCTCTCAAAACGCTCCCCCATGACCTACTGGGGTTTACATCTAGAAAGAGAATAACTGGAACGATTCTAAGCAGCTGAATAATTCTTTCTTAGAAAAACCTTGTCCCTTCCTTGGATCTTCTATGTCATCTCTTTGCAGTAGGCCACACCCTTCGGGGTAATAGATAGGAACTACTTAGGCCTGAAGAGGAGCCACTTTGACTTAATGGCCAGAGTCATGATAAGAGCTCAAACAAACTTCACCCTAAAGCAAGAATACTTAAAGCATTAAGAAAGCACTGTTTTATTTGGCACATTCAACTTTCCAATTTATCTTCTAGGCTTCAGGCACTTAGGTCACACCATCATTCCTGTTTTGAGAAAAGTGTACGCAAATACTGCTCAGGCCTGAAAGTTAAGACATGAAACTATGATACAAGCCCACCAAAGGCCATACTTCAGACATGCGCTTGCCAGTAGTCGCCTTCTACTCATTTCCTATAACATGTAATGAGTAACTGAGTAACTAAACTTGAGCCAGAGAACAGTATATGCTGTAGACATCCAACTTGCAAGCCAGAGTCAATGAAAAAGCCTCGTTTTCTTCAGATGTTACACTGAAGCGATCCACCGCTCCTGACTAACACTGTATGGCACTCCCAGCACGTTCTAGGATGGAGTTGAAAATTTATAAACAACTGCCTATTCTACTTTGACGATTACAGATATGGGGTCTTGTTTATTTTCTTTCCTAGACTGTTTTACCTCAGAGCCTGTCCAGGAGCCAGAGTGTTCTCTTTGGCTCCTGACGCAGGAGACTGGTGATTGAACACGGACAGGCATACATTTTTATAGGAATAGCTTTACTGCTTGCCAATAACTGAAAGCAGGGATTGCCTAGGCCTCTACAGATTGTTTGAAGTTACTTGCAACATGACTTTCAAAATGTTTTGATCATCCAAGCCTGTTTTACAGAAAACATTTGGGCTAACAAGACTGAAGGAGGCAATATTTAATGACACGGTTCCTATTCGTGTCCTTTCCATTATCCTGATAAACTTGCACTTGTTCCTGACATTTTTTTTCCTTCCAAAAAAACAAGGAGGGGGAGCCACCAAAACATGGTTTCCAAGGGTTATTTTTAAGTGGGAGATGCCACTAATTCCTAGTTACTTTTAAAGAAGAGACTAAGCTGGATTTCCTAGCAGCCATGCTTTTTATAGGCGAGGAAAACAGTGTTTGTAGTGAAACCTCCTGCATATATAGAACAGTTAAATTTTAAACCAGCCGCACACCCACACATTGTGTAAACACAACCCATTTCTTTAAACACACCACACACACACACACACACACACACACACACACACACAGACACACACACGTGCTTTTTCTCCTAGTGGGTTATTAACACATGTTCATTTAAAGTTTTCCAACACTTTTTTTTTTCCTTTCCAATGTGGACATTTCCAGTGCTAAGTGTGTGGAATTGAAAATATAGCATGGATACTATTAGCATAAAATTTATTTTTTTAATGTGATAAATTATGAGAAAGCATAACTCAAACTCAAAACAGATGAAAACTGGAAAAGGAAAAGACATTAAGAGTTGCATTTGAAGATGTTTCCCCACTGCCTGGGCCAAGTTTCTGGGAGCCAGATGAAATGAACCTTCAAGGGACAGCTGAAAGACTCCACGGAACATGTGGACAAGGGCCACATTGAGACGCTTAAAATTCGACATTTTGGGAAAGGTTTTCCCTACAAAGGGTTTCAGAACAGGTCAAGTCGGCCCTGCACTTAGTTTCCTCTCCAATGCCAAGAAAAGTGAAGTGGGAGACATACCTCACAAATCGTTCTGTAAGCTGGTGGACAAAATTATAGATTTCAATCCAGTTATTTGCCACACTCCCAGACCTGAAAAATGAAGATAAACTGATCAGAAAAACAAAACATGGGACTGAACTGCAAACATTTCTTCAGTTCCATAAGGCTAGGGGGCGGGGTCCTGGCCCCCACAGTGAAGCACAGTTAGGAGCTGGTTAGGAGCTGAAACTTTAGCGTCTGGACTGAATTGAGGAAGCCAGGAAGACCACACTCCTCTGGGGGCAGCTCGCTTGCGAATTGTTTAGTGTGAGACCAGGCTTTTCAAAATAAAAACACAAGCCCTCACTTCTCAGGAAATGCAAACCACATTGGGTATATTAAGCCTTTTTTTTTTTTTTTTTTTTTTTTTTCCTGGCTCCCATGAAAGAAAGGGCTGTGATCAGGAGAAAACCGGGCAAACTTTAGAGAGCCTAAAGAGATGTGAGTAATAAAGGGACCCAAGGAGCCAAAGAAGTTCCTGGGGTGAAACATGCTGCAGGTGGCCGCACTCTCATTTCCCAAGAGACCCCAAGACTAAATCAAACAGTGGATGCTCACCTCCGGAGAGCCAAGTAGACCCTGGCTCTCACCACCCCGCTCCAGCCAAAGTGCTTGCTTTTTGAAAGGAAGCGGCAACAGGGCACCCTAGCGAGGGTTCCCCCTGCCCTTCCCCAGAACCCAAACACATCTCAACTCCAGTCCCAGCTGACCCAGTATTGCCCTCACAGGAGACCCTGACCCCCTTCACTCACTTGTCCAGGACGAAGTACAGATCGAAGGCTTTTTTGCAAGAGGGCTGCTCCTGGGCGCGCAGCAACATCCCCGGACCGCCCACAGCCAGCAGCCACAGGCCAGGCAACAGCCAGCTCCCAGGGCTGCGCGCCCGGGACCGACCCGCCACCATCCTGGGGCCGGGGCCCGGCGGTTCCCTCTGGCTCACAGCCCCTGGGGCTCTGGGCTCGGCAGAGCAGAGATGTGAAGAGGCGGAGTCACCAGGGGCTCACCCGGGGGTCGGAGGCTGAGAAGGGGCTGGGAAGCCCGCTCCAAGCTCAGCGCCACCCGACAGCTGCCACCGAGAACGAGAGAGAGGGAGGTCCTGGGAGGACAAAGGGAGTCTCTGCGGCCGTCACAGCTGCCACCGGAACTCTGGACAAATCCCAGTAGGCGCGCGGTGCAGTCCTCCCCCTCCAGATTCCGGAGAGTTGCTGCAGACAATAAGGCCCGAGGCGACAGCTCGCTGGATAAGTTCCTCCTGGCCTCCAGTCGAGTCTCTAGCGCCTACCCGGGACCGGAGAGCTGACGTCCAGCTGCCTTGGTGAGCTGCGGGACAGGCGCCGGGGGACCCCACGATCGCCCCGGGAACTCAGCCGAGTCCTCCTCTTCCGCCTCCCCTCCTCGGACCGCCCAACTCCTCGCGGCACTTTACAACTTTCTTCCCTGCTCCAGGCACCGGCACCGTGGGGCGATCCTCTGCAGCCGGGGATGCTGAGCACCCCGGGGAGCGGCAGGACGCGGGACCCCAAGCCAGGGTGCGCGGGCGGCTGTGCTCGCGTGAGGCTGTGCTAGCCCGAGGGCGGAGCGCCGGGAGGAAGCCCGCAGAGCCTCACAAGCACACTTGTGGGTTCGTTCTGAGCAGCGGATGACTAACGCCTGCCAGATTTCAGAAGAGAAAGAGAAGTTCGGAGAAACAAATGTCCTCTAGAAACTAAACATACCCAACTGTCCCGCAAGCCTGGCCCGGGACGGTTTCCCCAGCTGTGCTGGAACAGTCCTCCTCTACATAAGGTTTAGAGAGTCAAGACCAGCTGTCTCCTGGGAAGTGATGGCCTTATGCCTCATCCTTCCACACCTTTCATCCATCACACACCGACGACGTAGTGACGCAGGCCTTAGTGTTTTAGAAAGGGGACTTCCTCTTTTCTTTCCTTTATAGACTTATTTTTTTTTCATTTCTTATTAATTCTTTGATAATTTCATACCATGTACACCTCCCCTTAACTCCTCTTAACTCGATCCTTACCTCCCTAGATGCATTCCTCAACCCCCTCTTTTTTAACAATAACCGTTATACTCCTGGGTGTGGGGCCATCTACAAGAGTAGGTTTGACCTACCAAGAACTACATTCTTAAAGAAAACTCCAACACCCAGAAGCCATTGACTGTGCATGGCTCCAGGGTGGCAGGGTGGGGATTCATGAAACCTTTCCCACTCACTGCTAGAATGATGACAGGTTTGATCTTGTGCTGGTCTTGCGCAGGCAGTCACAGCCGCCCTGAGTTCATGAATACAGCCGTCCCGCCATGCACAGAAGACAACGCTTTGCTCTGGTCCTGCCTGACCTCCCTGACCTCCTTTTCTGCTCACCCTCACTCTAAACCCCCACCCTTTCTGGATTGTCCCTAGGCGTTGAGAGGGGGTGTGATTTCTATGTCCCCACTTGGGGCTGAGCACTCCACAAACACGCATTCTCTTTGATTCAACCAGTTGTGGGTTTCTGCATTAACCACCATCCCTGCTCTAAGAAACTTCTTTGAGGAGGAAGTCAAGGAGTCGCACTGCTCTCCGTGTAGACATACATGAATTTAAACACATGCGCAGTTTGCTTCCACGTTCATTTAGTCTCCTCTAAAGAGTCGGTTCACTCCTGTGGCCGGTGAGCACCAAAGGAGTTCTTGACCAAACTTACAATATTGTATGTGTTTCTTTCTGCGGAGTGGGCGGGCCTTCAGCCCAATCGGATAATGGTTGTTATCCCACACCATTTGTACCATTATTAGAGGCATGGGCCTATCTTGCCATGCTAGTCATTGTTGTGGTTTGTAGGCCTCAATGGTAGGCAGAGCTATTGATTGCTTTTCTCTCTTGGCAGCTCACTTAATTTCTAAGACTGTGAGAGCAAGTCTTCAGGGAGACTCCAGGTCAGTTCCTGGAGATTCCTCAAAGTCCAAAGTGTATGGTGTCTTTGGCAACTTAACTTCAAGTTCTGGTAGGCAACCCAAAGCAATGGCAATAGTATTGATTTGGGGGTCTTTGGAGCATCTCTGACCAACGACTTAAAAGGAGGTTATCCCACACCTAGCACTGGGCTTTTAATTTGCATCTGACCCAGCCAAGGAAAACAAGGGGACAGCGATCACTAGTAATGGGAAATTTCATCTCAAAGTATTTTGTTCCACTCTCATTGTGCCCCAATTATCAAGAATTTCACCTTGAAAATGATAAGTAGTTGAGGAGATAACTATGGGCAACTTGTAAGCATTGTACAATGTGTACATTGATGTGTACAATTTTATGTTTAGATATGGATTAAAGAACAAATTTAATTAATAACAATAAGACTTTATCTATGGTGAGTTTCTCAGCTCTTGCCAAAGTCCTTCAGGAGCTGAAGTTTGTGTGCAAATGCCTACTTACTGATTCTTCTCCCTTGCTCCTCTCTCCCTCCCCTCTCCTCTCCACCACTTCCACAGGATGACTGACAGATGTGAGATACCACCTCCTTTACATTCTCATGACTTCAATGCATTATAATATGAACATCTTGTGGTATTTACAGGCACCTCTTCTGAATGTTTTGTTTGTCACCATCTATATTTAACCTTTTATTTATGATGGTTTTGATTTATAGCCAGATATGTCAATGTCAGCTCTTTGAGGATAGGAGACAGTCACTTTAAGGAATATTTATTGAGTACCTATGATGAACTAGGAACTGTTCAGCTAATGCACAGAATTCTGATAGCAAATGCCTTTTGGGAAACTTGTAGTTGGGTCTCTATTTTCAATTTTAATTCAAATCAAAAGAGAATTACACTTTAAGTACTTTTACCAACTAATACCATATATATCATATAATTAGATATATCCTAATTATATCTGAGGTGAATGAAGTCTGGCAAAAACTGTGAAAGTAGTTTCAGAAAGCAATTTGAAGAGATATGGTACAGCATGCTGCCCTTCATGAAGGACCTGGACTCTTGTTAATTGGCTTCCTTTGCCCCCAGCTTCTTGACTCCTTGCTTGCTCATCTCAGGGACTTCACAAACTGGTCTAAGGATCTGTCTTCTCTTATACACAAATTATAGCAAAATACACAGTATGTACTCAGCAAATCCCTGATTACAAAGCCAATAGAAATAACTGATATATTAAACCATGTCACTCATGGTTCCTTGGTTGGTTTGTGGAGGTGATGAGCTCAGCATGGTTCTAGAAGTCTTGCATTTCACCTACTTGATCATGTAAGATCTACAGCAAACCAGGAAACGACCTCACCCGGCACAGATCAATAGTCAACCAAATCACTTCATGTAATAAATATTTGTAGGCAGGTCTTTCTTCATTAGGGTAACCAGCTGTTCTGATTCCCTGCCAAGTGTGGGGAGTCCAAGGACATGGGCTAGAGCTAAAACTAGGTCAGTCCCTCCCTGGGAGTGTCCCTGGCAAATGCTGCTGCTGGCCATGCTTTTCACAAGCAATAATGAAGGAGGATAAAAGCCAGAACACAGTTGGGAATTTCTCCAGGCCGTGTAGGGCTGAGAGGACAGCAGCCCTTCCCTCTGCTATCCTTATCCAAACTAACTTTCCTTTTTCCCTAAGACCAGGAAAAGGAACTCAGACTTTCAGAGACTGTGGTGGGGGGCGGGGGGGGGGGGAAGGAAGAGAGGAAGACACATACATACAAACACACACACATATGTATGTATGTATGTATGTATGTATGTATGTATGTGTGTATGTATAGAGGGAACTAATTAGAATAAATTCATATGACTTAAACTAAAATTTAATTGTCTAATTATTTGAATTTATGTTGAAGTACTGTGCTTAACAATCCATCCATATCCTCCTTTGAAGCATTGTTTGTATCAAACCAAACTTCAAGCTCAATGTTTGAATGTATCACCTTATTATAGAAAATCATAAATAACCCCCAAAACATTTAACCTCAATTAAATACAAATAAAATAATGTGAGTTTATATGTGGTGCTTATTGGTTTTTATTGGACACCTATTATGGATCCTTTCTACTGCCTAGAGATAGCCTATGAATTCATGTTCCATCTTATATAATTATTTGTGTACTGATCTTTGTTAACAAATGTTAATCGATACCTACTTTGCATCTTGCAACATTCTAAGCAAAACTGCAGAACCAAAGAGATGGGTCAGTGGTTAAGAGCACATACTGCACTTGCAGACAACCATATTTCAGTTCCCAGTATCTATATCAAGAGGCTCACAACTTCCTGTAACTCAGTTCTAGGGTATCCAATGTCTTCTTCTGGCATCTGTGAGCAATCTACACATACAAGCACATACCCCCCCCCACAAACACCCATATATGCACATCATTTAAAAATAAATTAAAATACTACATAGCCTGATTTCAAAAAAATTGCATAAAATTAATTTATTTCTATCCTCCCTTTACCAATAAATAATAAGCTAACAAGCAAATGAGTAACACTAAAGGCTAACATTTTAAAACATCTTTTAGATCTAAAAATTCAAAATCTATATTACTTAAAAGCAGACTTCTTTGCCTGGCATCTGTAAAGATGGACGTGACTTCCTTGGCTGTCTAGTGCTAGAAGTGATTCATATACACATCACATGGGAAGTGATTCACTATATGGTACCTAAAGTGACTCAGAGGAGGAAAGCAAACATTTAATATCTACAGATGACAAAGCCTTTACCAGGCATCGTCATAGGAGAACTATATTTCCCCAAGTCTGAACTAGTTCCTGGGAGTGGTTTGGGGAGTTGGACTTACTTATAAACTGTGTATGACAACAAAGAAGTTCAGTCTATATTAGAAGAGGATTCTCAACATCTGCATTTGGAGCTAGATGCTTACAACCCAGGTCCCTAGAAAGATGTGAAACAAAAACTGCATGCAGGAGGTGAATTGGCACATCCTCTCAAGAGCAGAATCTATGAGAAGGAGGAAGCAGGAGTGGTCCCAAGCAGGACAAGATGGCAGGGGAAGCCTCAGCCATCCTCAAAGGTAACTCAGGAGCCGAAATAACCATCCATAGTTGATTCAAATTGAGGAGAAAGTCAAGGACCAGGTTTTTGTGTTCCTTGAGAGAAAAGTCATCAAATGTGGACTGCTCCTCAACTCTGGGCATAAGCTCCAGCAAGGAAACATCTTTTGGCTAGGCACTCTTATGAGGAACTCAGCTGCGAGCTGTTATTGGCAGCTTCCTAGAGTGAGGAGACTGCCCTAGTCCTGAACATGAACCCAGATGGTACCACTGCAACCACATTTACAAATACAGCATCCAGAAAATCACAACAAGCCAGGGCCCTGCATCTACTTGGATGAAAGTCATCTTGTGTGTGAATGCAGGCCCTCACAAACCAGCTCGAGGTTAGATTGACATGATGGAAGATAAAGTCATATGAGTATATCCCTTCTGCTTTCTTTCTACAGTGGCTCTATTCCGGATCAGTTTCTCCTTTTTTTTAGTGGAGTTATTCTAATGGTATTCCATCTCCCTATGCTTCCTATACCCTTCAATGTGTTTATTTTTCTCAAATATAAAACTGATTGTGAAAATTACACACCTACTTACTGCCAGTGGAGTAACGTTTCCAAACAATTTATGGCTCACAACACTAGTATCACTAGTTAAGTCATCTAGTTCCTTATCTACCATATGTACCAGAAAAACCAGAATCTTTCCTGCTCCCCTCACAGGCACAATTGCATCTTCCAGTCTTATCTCACTTTATAATGTCCATTCCCCTGATACACACTCTGTGTGTCAATGCGATCTCTTTTTCTTCCCTTCCGTTCCTTTGTTGAGTAATTCAGTTAAAAGCCACCAGGCAAGGCCAACCAAATGGTTATGGAAAGGAGGTGTAGCAGCCCAGAGCAGGCCGTCAGAGACTGAGCACAGTGAAAAGGATGCCCCATGTCCAAGAGAGGTGGTTTAGACTCGGTATTGGAACCTGTGAATGGTAAGAAGATATCCACCTAAGAAGGCAGTGTCTCTTCATTAATCAAAAAATAAGCCTAAAGATGAAATGTCTGAGCCTCATAAGATGAGAAAGACCTTGGTGTGGAAAACCCTGCTTTGGAGTTTGGAGCATTTCCAATCCTGCGAAGCAGGATCAGGACAGCAGATTCAGGGTCTGAGGAAAGCTTGTACTTCAAAATTGACCCCTTTTGCAACACATGGAAGAAGGCAGAAGGATTTAGATGATGGAACTCATCACCTACAATCTTTGTAAAAAGGGCACTGAACTCTCTCAGGAGGACAAAATCCTCATGGCCCAGTCACCTTCCAAAGGTCCCATTTCTGAATATCACCACTCTGGCATTAAAGTTCCAACAAATACATTTTTAAAGGTACATTTGCATTCAAAGCAGTAGATAAGTGGCTGAACAAATTGTGCTACAAGCATAGCATATACTGTTACTCAACAATAAAACCAATGAATTAATGAAACTTGGAAAAACTTGGCTCCATCCCAACCAAAGTATACTGAATTTTTAAAAAATCTATTCTGAAATGGTTATACCCTGTCCTAGTTAGAGTCATTACTGCTGTGAAAAAACACCATCACCAAAGCAACTTGGGGAGGAAAGGATTTATTTGGCTTACACTTCCAAGTTATTGTTCATCATTGAAGGAAGTCAGGACAAGAACTCAAACAGGGCAGGAACCTGGAGGCAGGAACTAATGCAGAGGCCATGGAGGGGTGCTGCTTACTGGCTTGCTCCTCATGACTTGCTCAGCCTGCTTTCTTATAGCACCCAGCATTACCAGTCCAGGGATGGCCCCACAATGGGCTGGACCTTCCCCATCAATTATGGGTTAAGAAAATGTCCCATAGGCTTGTTTACAGCCCAATCTTCTAGAGCCATTCTCTCTCTCTCTCCCTCTCCCTCTCTCTCTCTCTCTCTCTCTCTCTCTCTCTCTCTCTCTCTCTCTCTCTCTCTCTCTCTCTCTTTCTCCCCCCCACCCCCCTCCCCCGTGGAAGAGAAGGATTATTATAGATGTGTGGGAGACCATAGCCAGATGCAGGGACATCTGGGAGAGTCCAGAGTGGACATGACCCTGAGCCATGTGAGAAGAGGAGGGAAAGGAAGATGGAAGAGAAGGGAACCTGGTACAACAGCCACAAGGCCCAAAACAGTGTAGACAAAAAGGAAGAGCCATTTTTTTAACTGAGGTCACCTCCTCTCGGATGACTTCAGCTTGTGTCAAGTTGACATAAAACTATCCAGCACACACTCTTTGTTTTCCCATTAATATGTTCTTGAAATAAAGTTAAATAAATTGAGATCAAATTAGAGGTTCTTGGGACTTTAAGATTAAAAGGGAGAGGGTGTGGAAGTGGTTTAAAGGAGGCAGTTCAAGGCAGCCCAGTGTTCAGGAACAGTTCCATGCATCCATTGTGCTGGTGCTTATGTGAAGACACACAAGTGTGAAATTACAGAGAATGACATACGCATCCAAAACCAGTGAGATATGAACAAGCTGTGAAGATTGTGCCTGTATCAGTTTTCTGGTTCTGGATAGTGTGCTATAGTAACTTAGGGTGTGACCACCAGAGGAAACCAGAAGTGCACACAGAACAGCACCTCTGTGTTGTACTTTTTGTTTCCATCATAATCCCTTGTGTCATCTAGTTCTAAATAAAAAGCTGTTTAACTGAACAATGGTAAAACATTATAATTTAGTAGACAAAATAAGAGACCATTAGTCCATGCTAATATAAATAAATATATTAATATGTATATAGAAACAGAATTTATAGGAGTGATCACAAAATATTTATACATGACAAAAATGAGTAAATTTGCATTACATAAATCTCTCAGATGTTTTCTCAATCAGGTTATCAAAGATAACATCAGTAGCACAGACACAAACTAAGTTATGGGACTGGGGAAATGGCTCAGTCAATAAACTGTGAGGACCTGAATTTGATCACATGCTGGCACATAAAACACAAGTGCAGCAGCACACAAACACAAGTGCATCAGCACACACCTGTAAGCTCAGTGCTGGGAGGAAGAAACAGGATACCTGAGCCATCAGGCCAGCTAGTGTGCTGGAAGTTCAGTGAGATACCTTCTCTCCAAAAATAAGATGGACTCAACAGGGTGTACTTATTTATATTATATTATATCATATCATATCATATTATATTATATATTGCATACACACATATAATAATAAAAGAAAAAGAGGCTATCAACTTGGAAGTGGGGGGACACAAGTGGAGGGTTCAAGAAAGTGTAGCCAGCAAGCGGGGAGGGGCTCTGGAAGCAGAAAAGGGGGGAGGAAAGTGATGTAATTCTATTTCAATTAAAAATATATTTAAACAAATATGAAAAGCAATTGAGGAAGACCATGTCAACATCTGTCTTCCACGTGCATGTGCGCACACGCACAAAACTAAATTCTCTATTTCATTGTATGTAATGAAAAGAATGCTGTATTACTTGGTAATATTCCTGTGTTAGACATATCACCTGAATCTAATCATGAAAAAGCATTATACAAATCAATGGGCTTTATACAACCTCACTAGCCCGGATTCTTGAAATGTATCCAGAAAGGACTGATGAATCATTACACAGCAAAGACTAAAGAGATGTAGCAACCACATGTAATGTGTGGTTTTCAAGAGAATCGGTGGATGATTAGAAAAACTTAGTGCCTATATTGGAGAACTTAGGGAAATACCATAAAACTGCTTGGACATGATGGCTTGTGACAAAAATGACTCATCCTCAAAGTGGTCCAGGAAAAAGCACCTCTTTGTATTTGCAAATCCTTAGAAGATCATTGTAAAGTTGATGCAGGAAGGTGAAACTAAGGGGCAACGACAATGAAACAGAATCCTGTATCCTATTCATTAAAGAAGAAAATAGTTGTTACTAGGAAGCTTGGTGAAACTGGAGTGAAGTAACTTTCCTGATAGTATCAACTGGTCCCTAATGCTATCCATATTAATGCTATTGTACCAATAGAAACTTTCTACTTTGGGCAAGTAAGAGGTTGGCCAGTTATAGGCAGCTGGTCTAGCCAATCACCAAGCTCTAGGAACAGTGATAGACCCTGTATCAAAGTTTAAGGTGGAAAGCAATTAAAGAAGTCACCTACTGTCAACCTCTGACCTCCACATGCAGTCTCAACCTCTGACCTCCACATTCACAAAATCAGACTACCACCTACTTCCTGATATATGTGTGTGTGTGTGTGTGTTTATTATATTTATTTCTATTACACAATGTAAACACAAGTTGGATATATCAGATGTTAACAGTATACAGGAACTCTATGCCAATGCAATACTCTTAAACCTAAAATTACTCCTCAATTTGAAGATTTTTATGTAATTTTAAAAATATAACCAAATATAATGAATATTGATAAAATACCAATTATTCACTAAGTCCGCTTCAAATACTCTCTTTTCTCCACAAAAAAAAATAAATTATAAATAATAAAATTCTTGATTCCTCCAATAATACTGGTCATTATTTCTTCATTGATATCATTAATTTCATCCATAATACCTCCCATTTTATTTGTATTATATTATCACTTATTAGTCACTTGATATAATAATAACTCCTTACTAATTTCTGAAAGACAAAAGTAGTAATTTACTATCAATTATAATAGATGTTTTAAAAAGAATTTACCAAGCTGCATGTGATGGTTTGCGTGAAAATGGCCCCATAGGCTCACATGTTTGAATACTTAGTGCTCATTTGATGGATCAGTTTGGTAAGGATTAGGAAGTGTGACCTTGTTGGAGAAACTATCACTGGGGGTTGACTAACTTTGATGTTTCAAAAGCTCATGCCATGCCCAGTTAGTGTGCTCACTTGCTCTCTCTCTCTCTCTCTCTCTCTCTCTCTCTCTCTCTCTCTCTGTCTGTGTGTGTGTGTGTGTGTGTGTGTGTGTGTGTGTGTGCTGTTCTTGTGGACCAAATGTAAGCTCTTAGATACTGGTTCAGTGCCGTGTATACTTGCCTGATGCCACATTTACCATTTGGATGGTCAAGTGCTTGCGTCTGAAAACGGAAGCAAGCCCCCAATTAAATGCTTTCTTGTATAAGTTGCTGTGGCTTTGGTGTTTTGCCATAGCAACAGAAAAGTAACCAAGACAAAAAGTTGGTATCAGGAGTAGTGTGTTGCTGTGATAGGCCTGGCCATGCTGAGTTTTGGAGAAATGTAGAAAACTTGGGAAATTTGAACCAAAAAAGTGGTTGAATGCTGTATGCAAGTCTTAATGGTACATCCTAGTTGTGGAAGACAGCAGTGCTAAGAGCTGGGTGTACTGTGGAGGCCCAGCTCAAGAAATTTCAGAGGAAAACAATATTAGTAACTGGGTTAGAGATCATTCTTGTGATATTTTGGCAAAAAAAAAAAAAAAAATGTGACTTTTTTTTTGCCGTTTCCTAAGATTCTGTGTAAGCTTGAACTGAAAAGGTTTGGATTAATTTCATTGGCAGAGAATATTTCAAGACAGCCTAATAGCCAGGTGTGATGGTGGTGCACTCCGTTAATCTCAGAGCTTGAAAGGCAGAGACAAGCCTATTTCTGTGAGTTTGTGGCCAAACAGTGAATTCCAGGACAACCAGGACAACATAGTGAGACCCTGTCTCAAAAGATAAAATAAAAACCAAACAAACAAAAATGATTTTTAAAAAAGACTGCCTAGTATTAACTGTGCTATATAGTTATTAGTGATCACTCTTATTGAGATCTACAATGAAAGAATAAGAGAAGAAAAAAAAAAGCAATAAAAAATGTACAGCTTGAGGTGAAAAGGAACACCAGAAAACATAAGGTTGGAGCGATGGTTTATACTAAAAGAAATAAGGAGCAATGGAGTAAAAGCAGTGATGGAGCAAGACCCCACTCAGCCAATCCTGCAGCTTGTGAAAGGAAAGGGCTCCAGTGTATTTCCTCCACATAAAAAACATCAACAAATTAAAGTCTGTGCAAATGCAATTCAAGGAGGGGCCATGTTCCAAACCAAGCAGGTAGCAGAACTTAGCTATTTCAGCCACATGGTTATAGCTTTCAAGTACAAAGGATACAGGAGTAAAGGGGCTGTGGAATTTTTCTACAAGGTTAAGGAAAGCCACTGAAGCCAGGCATGTTGCAGAAGAGTCCCTGAATGGAGGCCCAGAAAAGCCATTGTACGAAGCTATGAAAATAAAGCCTGGATGTGTTGAAAGACCTCAAGATGCTGGAGATTCCAGAGATGCATGATGCTGAACACAGGGAGTAGAGCCAGCTAAAAAGAGAGAAGTCTGCTATAGTCATCAAAGTTGGAAGGGCTGAAGTGTCTAAGCCCTTTGACATCATACACATCGTTATAGAATTAGAGTCTGCCCCTGCTGACTTTCAGTCTTGCTTGGTCAAGTATTTGCTCACTAGGCCCCCTTTCCTCCAGTGTGGAATGAAAATGTATATTCTGTGTCATTGTATGTTGGAAGTATATCATTTGCTTTTGGATTTTATGGTGGGAATTACACTTAAGAGATTACCTTGAGTCTTAGAAGAGACTTTGACATCTGGACTTTTAAATAATTTGGAGACTGAAAGACCTTGGGGACTTTTAAAGTTGGACTATATGCATTTTCCTTTGTGATATGGGTATAAGCCATGAGGACTGGGGAGTGGAATGTGGTGGTTTGAAAAAGAATGGCTTCCATATGTAGTAGGTAGCAGCTATTCTGTCTATAACCTTGAAGCATCACCCCTAGAGATGCAACAAGTAAATGCTCCACCTGCCTATGACCTTGAAGTACATGCCCTGGGGTATGGCCTCTTAGCGACCCTTAAGACCTGAAATGCTTGTAGGAATTGCTCTCTCTTCACTCCCTCATGCTACTTGGATGTGAGACTGATTCAGGCTGCTGGGACAGCGTTCCAGAACCTGTGTCAATTCTGTTCTGTACAGTGGGTTTCCCCCTTAATAAATTATTTTGCCCTCTAAACAGACTCCATGGATTTCTCATTATACCCATAGGCTCATATATTTGAATGCTTGATCACCAGGGAGTGGCACTGTGGCACTATTTGAGAAGGATTAGAAGGACTAGGAGGTGTGGCCTTGTTGGAGGAAATGTGTCCCTGGAGGTGTGCCTAGAGTTTCAAAAGCCAACACCAGACCCATTCTCTCTCTCTCTCTCTCTCTCTCTCTCTCTCTCTCTCTCTCTCTCTCTGCTTGCACATCAGGATGTAACTCTCAGCTACTTCTCTAGCAACACATCTGCCAGCTGCCATGTCGCCTGCCATGATAATGGACTAAGCCTCTGAAACTGTAAGCAAGCCACCCAATTGAACTTTTTAAATAAGTTTTCTTGATTATGGTATTTTGATACAGCAATAGAAAACTAACTGAGACATGGGTGGCAGGGGGCCAGGCATGGTGGTACATACATATAATTATCAATAATTCAGGTGGCTGAAGCAGGAGTTCAGGGCTGCCTGTGTCACAGAGTAAATTTGAGGCCAACTTGCTTGACAGAGTGAGACTCTTTAAATAATAAACAAACAAACAAATGATTGGCGATATAGCTCAGGGGTAGAGTATCCACCTAATTTGTGCTAGGCCTGAGTTCAATCCTCAGTATCTCCAAAAAAAAAAAAAAAAAAAAAGATGAGCTGTATTGTTATAAAAGTTGAAATTCTTTTTCAGTACTCAAATTCTACCAGAAAAAATATTGATCAGCCAATATTTTCTTCATGAATCCTCACCTAACTGCTTCTGTTCACACGAGTATCTCCTTATTTCTCTATGTAGCATAGTTATTCTTCTCATGAGTCCTAAATGCAGCTTGATTTGTAATCCAGTTTTGAAAATCTAGTCATTTTCTTCATTATCAGTATCCAAATGGGAATTAGGTGATCATTAAAACAAAGTCAGACAAAGAAAACAAACCAGAAAATAAATCATGACTGACATGGCAGGCAATGGAGACTGATTCATTCAACACCAGCTGTGGGATGGTCTTTCTGTACTCTGGGAATATGTGTTGCTCTCATTGGTTGATAAATAAAGCTGTTTTGGCCAATAGCCAGACAGAAGAAGGTGAAAAAGGTGGAGTCAGGAGACGACACCAGCCAGCTGCGAGTGGAGCAAGATGTATTAGAGCACAGGTAAAGCCCCAAGACACATGGCAAAACACAGATGAACAGAAATGGGTTAATTTAAGTTGTAAGAGCTTGTTAGTAACAAGCCTGAGCAATAGGCCAAACAGTTTGTCATTAATATTAAACCTCTGGGTGATTATTTTAAAAGCAGCTGCAGGACAGGAAGGACAAAAAAGCCTCTGTTTAAATAGACCCATCTATATAGACACTAGGAAAGCTGAAAATGGTTACTTCCAAGATCCTCCATTGGATGGTTTCCTCTTGGTTTCAAATGAAACCGTGTTTACTCATGTTGTACTCTGAACCAGAGCTGAATTTCCCAGGTGAAGAATTAGGGCATGGTGTCTTCCCATCCAGGTCAAGCCAT
This sequence comes from Onychomys torridus, assembly GCF_903995425.1. Lineage (NCBI taxonomy): Eukaryota > Metazoa > Chordata > Mammalia > Rodentia > Cricetidae > Onychomys > Onychomys torridus. Next base: position 81,105,074 of record NC_050452.1, on the reverse strand, counting down.
GGCATAACTGTGGAAGGCACCACACTCTGGTTGTTGGCCTTGCTGGAGTGTGCTCTGGGGAGCTGCTTTTCAGCAGTCCACAGGACCCTGTGAGTTGCTCAGCACTCTTAATACAGTTTTTTTCATTGCATGTGGCTAGAGGAGCTTCAGTCATTAAAGACAGAGACAAGCCTGGCCGTGGTGGCACACGCCTTTAGTCCCAGCATTCAGGAGGCAGAGCCAGGAGGATCTCTGTGAGTTCAAGGCCAGCCTGGACTACCAAGTGAGTTCCAGGAAAGGCACAAAGCTACACAGAGAAACCCTGTCTTGAAAAAACAAAAAAAAAAAAAAAAAGAGAGAGAGAGAAACAAGCCACCCTCTCCATCATCTCCATGAAAATTAAATTATTCACATTGGCTGCCATTTATAATTATGAGAAATTATGATAAATAAGAGATTGTGCTAGTTTTGTTCCTCTGTTGTGATGAACACCATGACCAAAAGGGATGGAAGTCTTTATTTTACTTACAGGCTACAGCCCACCATCAAGGGGAGCCACAGCAGGAACTCAAAGAAGTAACCTGGAGACAGGAACCGAGGCAGAGACACTCATCTTGCTTTCTCAAGTAATCCAAGAGTACTTGCCCAAGGACGGCACCACCCACAGTGGGCTGGGGCCCTTCTCCATCAATTTGGCAATTAGGACAATGTCCCACAAACTCTCAGATTTCTCAGTGAGATCCCTCCTCCCACATACATCTAGGTTTGGGTCAAGTGGATAAGAGCTAACCAGTGTAGAAATAAAGAATTGTGAATTTTTAAATTATCCATTCCATTCACTTGATATTATTCCTCTCCTTTTAAATACAGATACCCTAAAAGAAAAGGCAAAGTTAGATTTTAAAAGGAGACAAAAGAGAAAAGTAGGAAGAGAAAAAAAAGGGAGGAGGAAGAATACACATGTTTTGAGATTTTTTTGTTAACAAATAAACATCATTTTGGCTACCTTAACACTCAACATAGAAGTGGGCAATTTAGACAACAAGATTCAAAAAACAGGATTGATTATAGAAAAAAAGCAGTTCAAAAAGAAAGCAAACACAGCTAGGAGTCATAATTCAAAAACATAGTCTTTCAATCTGCTACTCCCACATTCAATAAATTACATGTTTATGTTTATTCCTACTTCCAAGAAGTCACAATATATGATGACCTAGAATGATTTAAATAATAACATTAATATTTATTTAATTCTATGATAATACAAAAATTTGAAAATGCTATGAAGCTAATTTTGGGGTTTTTTTTATTAACTTATTTTTATTTTATGTGTATTGGTGTTTTGCCTGCATGTATGTGTGAGGCTGTCAGATCCCCTGAAACTGGAGTTGTGAGCTGTCATGTGGGTGGGTGCTGGGAATAGAATGCAGGTCCTTTGAAAGAGCAGCCAGTGCTCTTAACCACTGAGCCATCTCTCCAGCCCTAAAGATAATTTTGATGGTAACATAGTTTTAAGGCAATCTGTGATGTCTTATCTTTTATAAACATTTCTAGTCTCAAACAAAATAGCTGTGAGGTTTTCAAGATCAACAGAGTCCAATACTGTTCCCTCCTTAGCCAGAAGTTTCCTACAAAGAAACAAATAAGAACCAATAGCCTGGGAAAAGTAGCTAAATAAAAATGGTCTCAGCCATGCATCAAGCTAAGGGAATTCACAGTTATGTGCTGTTTTTCACATTGGGGAGGGGCATCTGATATTGCTGTCTACGCTGTTTTCAGGTGCAGCAGACATACAAGCTCTCTGGGAAGCTCAGCCCTAACCCAAGGCTTTGGAGGCGCACACGAAAGGCATAAAGCCTCTTTTTATTTGTTTCTAACTTGTTTATTTAACATTTTTAACAGCCACAGTGTTCCTGCTCCAAGATATTTCAGCTTTTGGATATTTAACTGCTTTTTTAAAAATGAAAAGTTTGAAATGTGATTTTGTTCTTTGGAGTGACTACAGTAGGAAGTACAATTAAAGAGATTTTTTTTTTCATGGTTTGGAGGGCCTCGTGTTTCTCATGGAAACCGCTTGATTAACGCATATCCAACTTTATGTTAACAGCACATATGGCGTGTGGATCAGACATCCCAGCTTCCCCGGGAAGTTGTTTGAAGGAGCAGTGGGAAAGTTGTCAATCCCCAAATGGCCAATAGGTTTCATATGCAGCTAAGTTGGCTGGCAAAACCCTCAGTGTAAGTTCAGTAACACTAAACCACTCACAAGTGAGGACATTTTTAAAAAAAAGTATGGCAAAGATTTACCTTCGGTACTGATCCTAACACAGAATAAACACTTCCTCATCAAAAAGGGGAAGCATGATTTTATAAATTTTTATAATTTTTTAACTTATTAATCAACCACTTAATGCCTACTCTTAGTAAACTGATCTGTGCTGTTAAGAACAGATAAAGTCTATTAAGACAGATACGTTGGTTGGATATCGTAGTAACTGAGCTAATCTCCATAAAAAGTAAGTAGACCAAGATTAAAATGGCATCATAGAGTCTAGTAGGATTCCAGTAGGGGGAACTTATTCATAGCTCAAGGCACAGGGAGGACCAGGGGTTAATCTCCATATTTAAAACTGGGTAGTGGTTTGAAGATTGGCACAGATGAAGGGAAGAAAAAGAGCAGCAGCTTCTATCTGAGGATGAAGTGAGGATAAGATGGCGTCACTGGCTGGAACAAGCAAAAGAGCGAGCATATGTATATATTTTTTGAGTCCTTATTGTTGAGAGCTCGTGGGTGCAGCCTCCCTATCGTATATCGCAGACACCATTTCGCAGCAGATGCCCTGATCTTCTGGGTCTTACAATCTTCCCACCCCCTCTCCAGTGATTTTTTTCCCCAAGCCTTGGGTGTAGGGATTGCATTGGACATGTATCAGTTGGGGGCAGGCACCACACAGCCACTTAATCTTGCCATTTTGACCATTTGTGGGAATCTGTAACAGTCTCCATCTGTTGTGAAAGAAAAAAAGATTCTTTGATGAGGAGTGAGAACTGTACTTATATCTAAAGATGCACAAGGTCAGCACAGTGACATCAATGGACATGCAAACATGGACAAGGAACATTCAACATGGTCCCATCACTAGATGACAAGCTACAGGTGGTCAGTGGCTGCTCACAGAGAGATAATATGTCTCCTCTGGGGACAATCTCCTGAGTGTGTTGTCCAATCCCAAGTGGTCCATCATGGACATATGTACATACATGCAAGGATAAATGGACTGAGTAAGTCACATAAACACACACACACACACACACACACACACACACACACACACACACATGTAAAACAGTAATTAAGGAAGAGACCATGGGTGTCATGGTGGAGATGCAGGAGAGTTGGAGGCCCGAGAGGGGCGGGTGTCATGTAGATGCAATGCTCATATATGAAGTTATCAAAAAGTAAATAAAACAAAAAAACTTAAGACAGTGCAGTCCTTGGCTGCTTCCTACTTGTCTCATCCTATGGCCTATATAATAAACTTTGAATTGTGAAGTGAGGAAGGACTGCTGTTCTTAGACAGGGTCTCACTGTGTGGCCTAGGCTCATCTCCAACTCCTGCACTCAAGTGGATCTTCCATTTCAGTATTCCCAGGAGCCAGGTCTATGGAGTTGACCCACTATATCTGGATTGAATTGTTTTGATCATCATTTTTTTTAAATCATGCTCTCCCCAGTGAATCTTCATGATAATTATAACAAACAGTATGACAGCATAGCTTAATAAAGTTATGTGGATTTATCACTTTATGGAAATGTATTTAAAGAATTAACATCACACCACTCCCTTGTGCAGGGGGACAGAATACAGAGTAGTATATAAATACAGAGTAGTATATAGAATACAGAGTAGTATATAAAAATATAGAATAGTATATAGAATATAGAGTAGTATATAATAATAGAACAGTATATAGAATATAGAATAGTATATAGAATATAGAGTAGTATATAATAATAGAACAGTATATAAATATAGAATAGTATATAGAATATAGAAGAGTATGTAGAATATAGAGTAGTATAGAATGTAGAGTACCTAATAGGACAGAAAGAAATTGATTTCAGAATTTGGGGGTGGGGGAGGGGCAAGGTCTAAGAAGTGAAGCTGCATAGTTGAGCTGGTAAGAAGCTTTTTATGGATCCTGCTTGTCACACGTTTTTGTAAATAAATATTTACAGAAAGATTTATTGAATATAGCTGTGGCCAATCAAATTATGGCTACTTCTGTGCTATACCAACAGAAGAATGCCTGATCCAGAAACCATTCCACCCACAGCTTTGAATATTTAAACATGTTTGTGGAGCTAAAATAGAAAGAAAAGAAAAGAATAAAGGCTTACACGTGAGAGAGGTGAGATAGGGTGGCTTTTCAAGAATTGTCCAATTGCTAAGACAAATTAGAAAGGAAAAGTGAAGTTCTGGAGCTTTTGCAAGTTTTCAAAACAGATAAAATTCCATGTGTAGATGAATTTCTAAATGGTCTTATTAAATAAAAAAACATGGAGCCAAATATAGGGGTGAAAGCCTTAGAGATCAGGGAAATAGGAATAGCCACCACCAACCTTACCTCACCAACTCTGCAGCTTCCAAATCCTTGTTACTTCCTGTCTACCCATGCCTTTATTGCCTTGCTGTTCTGCCCTCTCATTGGCTCTTAGCCCAGCTACCTCACTTCCTCTTCCTACACAGCTCTGTCACTTTCAGTCTGTCTGTACAGACCTCCAGGTCTCTGTAGTTGTTACTGGGATTAAAGGCATGTGTCACCATGCTTGGCTCTGTTCCCTAATGTGGCCTTGAACACTCAGAGACCCTGCCTGCTTAGTGAGAGAGTTAAGGGGCATGTGCTGTCTGATTTCTTGTTTACTTAAACTGGCTGGCCTTTCCCCCTGATCTCCAAGCAAATTTTATTAAAGCACAAATAAAATATCACCACATTCCATGTTATCCACATTTAGGAAAATATGAAAGCTAAGACTGATTAAAACTGAAAATTTAGCAGTAAAATGAGAATGGCATTTTAGGAGTAGGGAAGGCAAGGGTATTTCTATGCCTCGGAGAGATGCCTGTGGTCTACAGTGAGCTCTTCCTGGGAAAAGCCAGGCATCACATGAGCTGCTAGTGGGGGAGGCTGGGAGAACAGCGTGTGGGAACTCCCCACGGGAAAGCATTTCAAAGATCATGACAGTAAATAAGCAAATTCAAGCCACGGGGTTTAACCCAAGGAGGAAATAGATTTGGTTTTAGAACAAAAAAATGAGAACTGGGTAAAAATCGAAGAGAAACATGCCCTTAGGCCACAAATTGTCTCCTGGAAACAAAATGGTAAAGGCTCCAATGTGGAGTCTGGTGGCTCATCTAAAAAGGGCATGTCTCAAGTTCAAATTTTCAGGAAAAGGACTCTGTTATATTGAACTTTTCAGATCGGAGGGTCATCCATGATTACATCTTAAGTTCCAAGGAATGCTCCAGTAACTATGACAAGGCTCCAGTCCAGGAGGTGAGAAGACATTTCTAGAGATGGTGGACTTGGACGAGACCTCAGGAGGGGGTCCTCCACAGAGTAACTGGAGGAAGGACAAAGTTCGCATTCAGAAAGTTCTGCTTCCGACTATGGTCAAGCTCTTTAGGACACCTCGGTTCCACAGACTATACTAAAGTAGATTGTTTATACTCAGCATATCCCTATCTCCTCTCTCCAAAAGGGTTTTCCCTCTCATTAAGCTTAATTAGACAAAGACAGAAAATGACTTTTGTAATTCATAAAAAGAAATTAGTCAATATTTTGATTGATAATGTAGCAAACTGCTAAGGAGCAATTACTCGGTGCGGGTTCAATCAACAACCTTCTGTTTTTGAATTTGACCTTGCAAATTTGCACTTTACAGTCATTCATTAAAGATTTTCCTTCTGTGGCACAAATATGGAACACAAACCAAGGGAGCTGAGTAGGCATAAACACTAATCTATAAAGAATATTGCCACATACCTTGAGGTGGCTTTAAACTATTCGAATTCGGGTCTTTGAATTAACGCTTGTTTTTGTTCAGACAGACATGATTTTGTACAAGATGGATCATGAGGCAGTCAAAAAGGAAAGCTAAATCAACATCTCCATTGTTCATCTCTCCCTTGACTTCTATCAGAGTGGTGCCCCACCTGGAACTGACAGTCAAACCAGAGGGACTTCACTTGGAATTTCATGTTGCATTCATACTAAATGGTAACCCAATCCAGTAACAAACCACCAAGATCAAACAGCAATTTCTCTTTTCTCCAGTGCTGACTTAAGACACACATCATCCCTTTTAACTACTGATTTTTCAAACAGCATTCCTGTAGAAGACCGAGCGCCTTGACTATCTCCATACATCACCACCGTGTGCTGGGATTTAAATTCAAAGCTAGTTCTATAGGGAAACAAGCAACAATGTCGTTTTAAGTCCTCGTGCCTTAATAAGAAAGTTAATGGACAGGCTAAAAATGGACACGAGAACACAAAAATTAATTTTTGAAGAGACGTTTTAAAACAGTCATAGCCACACCCTTGCTAACGGTTATGAGCTACTCTGTGACTGTCTGCACTGAACATTTTCTATTCTAAAGACTCAGGAAAAGTTTAGGTTTGTTTTTGTTGTATTTTTTCTCCCGCTCTCTTTCCTTCTCTCTTCCCCAGTTTGCTTATTTACTAACATCAGATATCATACGTGTGTTTAAAACACCTGTCTGTATGCACATGTGCAGATTAACCATATCCCATGCCTTAGAGCTCTAGGAGAGATGTCAGGAAAAGAAGGACATCCTTTCTTTTTATTTGTTCCCTGAATTTTATTTACTATTTATCATTGTTGTTGTTGTATGAATACATGATAGCATGATATGGGAGCACACCTGCCATGGCCTGCATATTGAGGTCAGAGGACAGCTTTGTGGGGTCAGTTCTTTTCTTCCACTTGTATGGGGATTAAACTCAGGTTCCTAGGGGTAAAGCAAGGGTGTTGACACCATGAGCCATCTCACTGGCCCTATGTCTTGGGCCTTTGTCTTCTGTTCAAATGAAGTGTTTCTTCTGGCTTTCCACTCCTTGGGGCTCTGTTTTCAGTAGTGTTTATGTAAATGATGTTATCTTGTTCTTTTAACCACAGCTGAACAAGATGTTGTTAGTCTTTTGTGGGATCAATCTCTAAGTTTGTATTCTATTCTCAGAGGACTCAACATCTGTCACTATGTGGCTTACAAGTGGTGGGAGAGCCAGAGGGAGAGTGCTGGTCCCACAGAAGCCAGGAAATCATTCCTTGGAATATAAGCTGTGTATAATATCTTATGACCCATTCTCTCCAAGATGTGTGTGAGTGTGTGTGTGTATGTGTGTGTGTGTGTGTTCTTTTTGCTTTACAGTACATCTAGAAGCTAGGGACTAGCTCCCTGGGTAAGAAGAGCATTTGTTCTGCAGACATGAGGACTTGAGTTCAAATCCCCAGTACCCACTAAAAAGTTAGACATGGCTGCACATGCATGTAACCTTGGCAATAGAGAAAAGTAGATCCCAAAAGATCTCTAGTCACCCATCCTAGACAAAATGTCATGTAGTTAGAGTTTTCCTGCCTGGCCCACAGTCAGGACACATCTCTCTCACCCGCCAGGCCCATAGACGCTCAGAACCAACCAAATAAACACACAGAAACTTACATTGTTTAGAAACTATATGGCCGTGGCAGGTTTCTTGTTATCTAGTTCTTCTATCTTAAATTAACCCATTTCTATTGATCTATACTTTGCCACTTGGTTTGTGGCTTACCTGTACCTTTACATCTTCATTGTCATCGAGGTGGCTGGCAGCGTCTCTTTCTCCCCAGCCTTCCACCTCCCAGAATTCTCTTCTCTCTTGCCCCGCCTATACTTCCTGCCTGGTCACTGGCCAATCAGAACTTTATTTACACAGAGTAATATCCACAGCAATGGCAAGCTCCTACTTCAATAAGAGACTGTCTCAATGTGGACAGCAATAGAGGAAAGCATTCAGAGTCATGCTCTGGTCTCTATATGCACATGCAAGGGCACATACACCTGCAAGCACATGTGCCTGCCACTCATCTACACAACACACAAACACACAGAGAGAAAGAAAGAAAACAAAAGAAGCTAAGAAAGGAAAAGAACTTCTGGAAGAAGAAGATGATGGCCCATCAGAGGCATCAATCAGGCACTTGCTCCTCCGCAAACATGCAAAGCAGCATACACACTGCCACACCATGAGGAAAGCGGTTGTGAGGAGGCACTGGACTCAACAGGAGAAAAACTTAAAACTTGTAAAGTCTAGAGGCTGAAGATAAAAATATAGCAAGAGAAAATAAAGATATCTTAACACCTATGACCCTAGCTCCACAGCCACGGTGAGAGTCTCCATTCCATCAAAAGTAAAGAAAGAATACCAGAAAATTCTATTGACAAGGATGACTGTAAGCCAAGTCAGGAAGTCTCACGAGTACAGAAGCCTTGCAGTCTAACTAGACAAGAAACCAGAAATCCACACAGTGTCCTCACATTGAAAAAGGAAGTCACTTCATCTCCCACAACCCCCCACCCCCCTACCATACTGTCCCCAGCAAACACAGTATTGCAGTCAGGAGTCACCTTGATAAGAGATGCATTGTGCCTATTTGGACTGTTCTGAGGAATTAGAAACCGCTGCATATTATTGACTCTAAGAGTCCAGGGACTTTCTGCTGCTGTGACTCAGTAGGTAACTGCCTCTCATGAGTCAAACATAGGTCAGCAGGGTGACTGACACACAGCTGCTGAGGACTGTGTCCTAGAATGAAATGAATGGGATGCCACCCTCCTGAAATGGGCTTCTGTACTCGTGAGACTTCCTGACTTGGAAGAATGAAAAAGAAGTGGGTCCTCCAAACTCATTCTAAGAGACCACTATTAGTCATTATCAAAGCCTGCCAAGGACATTATTTTAAAAAAGGATGACTGTATCAATACCTCTGATCAACACAGATGGAAAATCCTTAATGAAATATGAAGAAATTGAATTCACAACACACCATGAAGATCATGCACAATGATTACATTGGTTGCATTGCAGGGATGCAAGGATGGTTCAACAAACACACACACGGAATATAGTATAGAAACTGCAAAATAAAGATCATACGCTATGTCCAGGCATGGTGAGTCACACCTTTAATTCCAGAACTGAGATTGGAGAGCAGAGACAGGCAGTTCTCTACGAGTCTAAAGCCAGCCTAGTCTATATAGTAAGTTCCAAGTTAAATGGGGGGTACACAGTGAGACCCTGTCTGAAAAAATAATGATCATCTCAAAAATTATCATATCAATAGATGTAAGAAATTCATTAGACAAAATGAAATATCACTTCAAATAAAAGCCCTGAACAAACTAGGTATAGAATGATCTTTCCTCTAGATTAAAAAAAAATGTTTATGATAATCCAATGACTAACATAATACTGAACTGGAAAACACTGACACATTTTGTTTAAAATTTTTAAAATAAGGTGGAGTAACTGCTCTCATGACCATCACTCAGTATAGTATGATAAATTTTAGCCACAGCAATTAGGCCATGAAAGAGATAAAATGGAAGTTCCTAAATGAGGAAAATCAAGTTATCTTTGTTAGTTGGGCATGGTGGCAACTGTCCGTAATTCTAACACTTGGGAGGAAGCTCAGGCTGGAATACATGGTGAGAACCTGCTTCAAAACGAATTAGCCTTGTTAGCAGATGTTATGACTCTAAGGAATCCACAGAAGGACTACTAGACTGATAAATACATTCAGCAAAATAGCATGATCTAATGACAACACACAAAAACCAGTAGCTTTTCTATAAACCAATAATAAGTCTGATGAGAAAGAAATATAGGAAACAATGAAACTTACAATAGCACACACAGATAGACACACACAAAAAAAAAAAAAAACAAAAACAAAAACAAAAAACAAAAAACACTTAGCCAAGGAGGTGAAAGCACTCTATAGTAAAAATTATAAAAGACTGAAAAATGATGTTGAAGAAGACACCAAAGGGTAAAAAGAGACATTTCCTGTAAACAGAAAGAATAACATTGTTAAAATTGTCATTCTGTCCAAAGCAATCTATCAGTTCAATGCAATCCCCATCAATAGATGAATGAAATTAGGAGTTCAAAATAATAGAAGACAAGGGCAGACATGGACAGCCAAGTGGGATTACAGACAGTAACAGCCAACTATCCATTTCAGAGGGTTAATATCCAGCTTATGCAAAGGACTCAAAAAACTCTACAACAAAAAGCCAAGAAATACAATGTAAAATATTTTTATTTTATAATTAACTTAATTTCGCATTAATATCATTAAAATTTGGCAAATATGAATAGACATTTCTCAAAGAAGAAATATGAGTGGTCAATAAATATATGAAAAATACTCAATAAAGTTAGCCACTGAGAAAATGAAAATCAAAGTTACAATGAATTACCACTCCATTCCACTTAGAATGGTTATTACGATTCATTGTGTGTGTGTGTGTGTGTGTGTGTGTGTGTGTGTGTGTGTGGAGTGGAGAGAAGAGGAGAAGAAGCAGAGAGAGAGAGAGAGAGAGAGAGAGAGAGAAGCATATGTATTGGGAACCACATATGCAAGAAAAGGTGTAAGGTGGTATCTCAGAGTTGTTTTGATTTGCATTTCCCGGATAATTAAGGATGTTGAGCAATTCCTTAAATGCCTTTCAGCCATTTGAACTTCCTCTGTGGAGAATTCTCTGTTTAGTTCTATAGCCCATTTCTTAATTGGACTGTTGGGCATTTTGATGTCTAATTTCTTGAGTTCTTTATATATTCTGGATATCAGCCCTCTGTCAGATGTGGGGATGGTGAAGACCTTTTCCCATTCAGTAGACTGTCACTTTGTCTTGTTGACTGTGTCCTTTGCTCTACAAAAGCTTCTCAGTTTCAACAGGTCCCATTGATTGATTGTTTCTCTCAGTGTCTGTGCTACTGGTGTTATATTTAGAAAGTGCCCTCCAGTGCCAATGCATTCAAGACTACTTCCTACTTTCTCTTCTATCAGGTTCAGAGTAACTGGTTTATGTTGAGGTCTTTGATCCACTTGGACTTAAGTTTTGTTCATGGTGACAGATATGGATCTATTTGCAGCCTGCTACACGCTGACATCCAGTTATGCCAGCACCATTTGTTGAAGATGCTTTCTTTTTTCCATTGTACGTTTTCGACTTCTTTGTCAAAAATTTTAAGTTCATAGGTAGCAGGTTAATGTCAGGGTCTTCAATTCGATTCCATTGGTCCACATGTCGGTTTTTATGCCAGTACCAAGCTGTTTTTATTACGGTAGCTCTATACTAAAGCTTGAGGTCAGGGATTGTGATGCCTCCAGAGGTTGTTTTATTGTACAGGATTCATTTGCCTATCCTGGGTTTTTTGTTTTTCCATATGAAGTTGAGTATTGTTCTTTCCAGGTCTGTGAAGAATTGTGTTGGTAATTTGATGGGGATTTCATTGAATCTGTATATTGCTTTTGGTAAGATCGCCATTTTTACTATGTTAATCCTGCCTATCCATGAGCATGGGAGGTCTTTCCATTTTCTGACATCTTCTTCAATTTCTTTTTTCAGGGACTTAAGGTTCTTCTCATATAGGTCCTTCACATGCTTAGAGTAACCCCAAGGTATTTTATATCATTTGTGGCTATTGTAAAGGGTGATGTATCTCTGATTTCCTTCTCAGCCTGTTTGTCTATTGTATATAGGAGGGCTACTGATTTTTTTGAGTTGATCTTGTATCCTGCTATGTTGCTGAAGGTACTTATAAGCTGTATCAGTTCCTTGGTTGAATTTTTGGGGTCACTCATGTATACTATCACGTCATCTGCAAACAGGGAAAGCTTGACTTCTTCCTTTCCAATTTTTATCCCCTTAATCTCCTTATGTTGTCTTATTGCTCTGGCTAGAACTTCAAGTACTATATTGAATAAGTATGGGGAGAGGGGACAGCCTTGCCTTGTTCCTGATTTTAGTGGTATTGCTTTGAGTTTCTCTCCATTTAATTTGATGTTGGCTGTTGGCTTGCTGTAGATTACCTTTATTATGTTTAGGTATGTTCCCTGTATTCCTGATCGCTCCAAGACCTTTATCATGAAGGGCTGTTGGATTTTGTCAAATGCCTTTTCTGCATCTAGTGAGATTATCATGCGTTTTTTTTTCCCTTTGAGTTTGTTTATATGGTGTATTACATTGATGGACTTTCGTATGTTGAACCACCCTTGTATCCCTGGGATGAAGCCTACTTGATCATGGTGGATAATTGTTTTGATGTGTTCTTGGAGTCTGTTTGCCACTATTTTATTGAGTATTTTTGCATCAATGTTCATGAGGGAGATCGGTCTGTAGTTCTCTTTCTTTGTTGCATCTTTGTTTGGTTTAGGAATCATGGTAATTGTAGCCTCATAGAAGGAGTTTGGTAATATTCCTTCTGCTTCTATTGTGTGGAACAATTTAAAGAGTATTGGTATTAAGTCTTCTTTGAAGATCTGGTAGAATTCTGCACTGAAACCATCTGGTCCTGGGCTTTTTTTTTTTTTTTTTTTTTTTTGCTTGGGAGACTTTTAATGACTGATTCTATTCCTTAGGGGTTATTGGACTATTTAAATGGTGTATTTGGCCTTGATTTAACTTAGGAATGTGGTATCTATCCAGAAAATTATCCATTTCTTTTACATTTTCCAGTTTGGGGGAGTGGAGGTTTTTGAGGTATGACCTGATGATTCTCTGGATTTCCTCATTGTCTGTTGTTATGTCCCCCTTTTCATTTCTGATTTTGTTAATTTGGATGCTCTCTCTCTGTCTTTTGGTTAGTTTGGATAAGGGCTTGTCTATCTTGTTGATCTTCTCAAAGAACCAACACTTTATTTCATTAATTCTTTGTATTGTTCTCTTTATTTCTATTTTATTGATTTCAGCTCTCAATTTGATAATTTCCTGGCATCTGTTACTCCTGGGAGACTTCACTTCTTCATGTTCAAGAGCTTTCAGGTGTACTGTCAAGTCACTAGCGTGAGATTTCTCCAGCTTCTTTATGTGTGCATTTAGTGCTATGAATTTCCCTCTTAGCACTGCTTTCATAGTGTCCCATATGTTTGGTATTTGGTGTATTCATTTTAATTGATCTCTAGGAATTCTTTAATTTCTTTCTTTATTTCTTCCTTAACCCAGTGGTGATTCAGTTGAGCATTATTCAGTTTCCATGAGATTGTAGGTTTTCTATAGTTTTTTTTTGTTGTTGTTGTTGACATCTAACTTTAAACCATGGTGGTCCGATAGAACACAGGAGGTTATTCCAATTGTTTTGTATCTGTTGAGATTTGCTTTGTGGCCAAGTATGTGGTGGATTTTAGAGAAGGTTCCATGGGATGCTGAGAAGAAGGTATATTCTTTTTGTTTGGGTGGAATGTTCTGTAGATATGTATTAAGTCCATTTGAGTCATGATATCAGTTAAGTCCATTATTCCTCTGTTAAATTTCAATTTGGCAGATCTGTCCAGAGGTGAAAGTGGGGTGTTGAAGTTTCCCACTATTAATGTGTGGGGTTTTATATGTGATTTAAGCTTTAGTAATGTTTCTTTTACATATGTGGGTGCCCTTGTGTTTGGGACATTAAATGTTCAGAATTGAAACTTCATCTTGGTGGATCTTCCCTGCGATGAGTATGTAATGTCCTTCATCATTTCTTTTGATTGATTTTAGTTTGAAGTCTATTTTGCTGGATATTAGGATGGCTACACCAGTTTGCTTCTTAAGACCATTTGATTGGAAAGTCTTTTCCCAACCTTTTATTCTTAGGAGGTGTCTGTCTTTGAATTTGATGTATGTTTCTTGTATGCAGCAAAAAGATGGGTCCTGTTTTGGTATCCATTCTATTAGTCTGTGTCTTTTTATAGGTGAATTAAGTCCATTGATATTAAGGGATATTAATGACCAGTGACTGTTCGTTCCTGTTATTATCATTTTTTTTTTTTTTTTTGTGATAGTGTGTGTGTACTTCTCTTCTTTTTGGTTTACTGCTGTGGTGTTATCTATTGCCTGTGTTTTCAAAGGTGTAACTGACTTCCTTAGGTTGGAATTTTCCTTCTAGGGCTTTCTGTAGGGCTGGGTTTGTGGATAAGTATTGTTTAAATCTGGTTTTGTCTTGGAAGTTCTTGTTCACTCCATCTATGATAATTGAAAGTTTTGCTGGGTATATTAGTCTAGGCTAGCATCCATGGTCTCTTAGTGTCTGCATTATATCTGTTCAGGTCCTTCTGGCTTTCAAAGTCTCCATTGAGAAATCGGGTGTTATTCTGATGGGTTTGCCTTTATAAGTCACTTGGCCTTTTTCCTTTGCTGCCCTTAAGATTCTTTCTTTATTCTGTATGTTTAGTTGTTTAATTATTGTGTGGCAAGGGGACTTTTTTGGTGGGTCTAGTCTGTTTGGTGTTCTTCTTGTATCTTCATAGGTATTTCCTTCTTTAAGTTGGGAAAGTTTTCTTCTATGATCTTGTTAAATATATTTTCTGTGCCTTTGAGTTGGTATTCTTCTCCTACCTCTATCCCTATTATTTGTAGGTTTGGTCTTTTCATGGTGTCCCAAATTTCTTGGACATTTTGGATCATGACTCTGTTGGTTTTAATGTTTTCTTTGACTGATGAATCTATTACTTCTAACGTATCTTCAACACCAGAGATCCTCTCTTCCATCTCTTGCATTCTGCTGGTTATACTTGCATCTGAAGTTCCTGTTTGTTTACTCAGATTTTCTATTTCCAGCATTCCTTCTGCTAGTGTCTTCTTCATTTTTTCTATTTCCCTCTTCAGGTCTTTGACTGTTTCCCCTCATCTGTTTCATTGCTTTTTCATGATTTTCTTTCAGGGACTTATTGTTTTCTTCTGCTTTAATTGTCCTTTCCTCTAGTTTTTTATAGTGTTCTTCCCATTTTTTGTTTGTCTGTTCCTCCACTTTATTTTTGATTTCTTCTATATAAGGCTCTAGCCTCTTCATGATGTTGCTTATAAGGTTGTTTTCTTCTGCTTCTTCCATTCTGTGATGTTCAGGTCTAGATGTTGGAAAAGGGCTAGGTTCTGGTGATGCTGTATTGCTCTTTATTTTGTTGTATGTACTTCTTCTTTGACATCTGCCCATCTCCTTGTGGATTTGTTCTTGGTCTTATCAGTGCACTTGGTCCAGACAAAGCTGACAGATTTAGGGAGCCTCTCTCTGGTCCAGATGGAAACTCTGGGCTGGATGGCAGCTCTGGTCCAGATGAGAGTGCTGGCCAGATGGGAGCTGGGGGCTCTGGTCTAGATGGGGGTTCTGGGGCAGGATGGAAGCTCTGGTCCAGGTGGAAGTTCCGGGACAGGATGGAAGCTGGGGCTGGTCTGTGAGTCTCAGGAAGTGGCTGGGGTCTCGGGCAGATGGGTATGGGGGCAGGGCGTGGAGATTGCAGGGTCTGTTTGCAGTCTTGGAAAAGGGGAGCCTGCGGGGCCCACTGAATGGCCGAAAACTGGGGCCAAGTTGGGCATGTCTTCCCCGGGGTGGGACCAAGAGGTGGGTCCTGAATCTGTTCTTATTGTGTATCTGTAATCCTTATCTGACCAGGAGAGTTCTTAAACTGTTAAACTGCATGGCTGGGATGAAAACACAGCTTTGACTGCTGGCTCCAGCCTGCTTGGCTTTTCAAAATGATGCAGGTACCAAGGAGTACATGCTTACATCCCCAATTCTGGGAATCAGTATTAAGTAGCATAGAGCTCTGCAGAAATCTAACGGTTAGCTCATGGCGGCTGGCATTCAGCTCTATCTCACAGGCAGCTGTCAGGAGACAAGTCTTTGTGCTACGGCTGGCATGATACTGTGAGACTAAGAAGCCCAGTGTGGCTCTGTTTCTGTGCATTCCGAATCTTTTTTAAACTTTTTCAGGCCTATGTGGATCAATGTACCATGTTGGGCACCAAATGTAGTCAGAAGTTTTCCTGTGTCCCTCAGCTGCTCAGTCCCAAGCAAACACATAGAGGCTTATATTAATTACAATTTTTTAGTCTATAGCTCAGGTTTCTTGCTAGCTATCTCTTAAATTTTAAATGAACTCATTTTTACTAATCTATATGTCACCATAAGTCTCATGGCTTTACCTGTGTTTATTGCATCTTGCTTCTCCAAGGCTCTCAACATCTCCCCTCACTGCACTTTTCTTCCCCGTGTCTCTTCGCTTGGGTTTCCTGCCTGGCTATAACCTGTCTTGGCATAGGCCAGAGCCCCTTCTTTATTGACTAACACATATTCACAACGTACAGAAAGACCTTCCCACAGCACTCATTTCTACTTTGACCCTTCTCAACTTGTCCTTTCTTCCATTAAAGTCCTATTTCTGCATCTACACATCCCAGCTCTTCAAGCTTTCTTCATAACGAGATAACATCATAACATTAAACACACACACACACACACACACACACACACACACACACACACACACACCATTTACCAGGGAGTCTGGAGAGATGGCTCTTTGGGTAAAGTTCTAGTCACACATACATCACAACCCAAGTTCCAGGCTTCAGTAACCACATAAAACCTGGCGTGATGGCACACATCCATAATTCCAGCACTGGAGAGGAGAGGTGGGATGGAAGACCCAGGTGGTTCCCTGGAACTCATTGGTTAGCCAGTGTAGCAATCCGTGAGCTCCAGGTTCGATGATTGGCCCTGTCTGTGGTGGTTTGAATGAGAAATGCCTCCTACAGGCTCAGGGTTTGAACAGTGGGTGGCACTGTTTCCGAGGTGGTGTGGTGGTGTTCGAGGCAGTGCATCAGTGGGGTTGGCTTTGAGAGTTCATACATTCACTGTACTTCCAGCTCACTCTCTCTGCTTCATCTTTGCCTTTAAAAATGTGATCTCTCAGCTTCCCGCTCTAGGAGGTCTTTGAACTCATAACTCTCCTGCCTCAAGCTCACAAGTGCTAGAACCATATCCTGCCACAACTGATGCACAGACCTTTCTATATAAAATTCTTACATGTAGTTTCTTAGGCATGTATTCACAGGAAGGCTACTTAATAAAAGTTCAGTATGAAAACAGCCATATTTTTTCAACAAATATGTTCTCTGTGGCTTTGTGTAGCAAACTATTCTCATCCTAATTAAAATGGATTTTGTCCTGTTTCATTGAATAAAACAGGAATTTAAAAAATAAAACAACACAAAAATTTTCTATGAACTTTTAGAAGAAACAGACAAATTAGAGGATTAAAGACAACTAGATTGTCTGTACATTATCAAATTATAACCCAAATAAAATGTGCTTCCAGACATGTACAGATGGCAGTTTAAAATCACTGAGACTTAAAAAATGATGAAATATGGCTGGCCTTTAGGTTTCCTGGATGAAGTCTATTACAGCACGACTCAGCATCTGAGGATGCAGAGGATGTATAACAAGTGTTATCACCAAACAGCGTTGGATAAAGTCTTCAGTGGAGCAGAAGTAAGAACGCAGCCTGGGGCCTGGAGGCCTTCTGTCTGGCCTCTGGCACACTGTCTGCCACCGTATCTAGTCTACGCAGAAACCTTATTTTAATTCACTTTGGGTCCATATGTTTCTGCTGCCCTTTCCTTGAGAAGATGACTTTTTTTCCCACATTTTGCTATTTTCTGCTTTATAAGCATGTGGATTTTTTTTTTTAATTCTTTTGGTTTTGTTGAAGTGACACTTCACTAGCTAAGACAAATAAAGCATTTAACCATAAGGGTGGTGATTAAAAGATTTCAATAGTATCTTAAATGTACACACAACATCCTAAAGAATGCCACAGACAGTGCACTCCATATTCTGACATTGCTTCTAATGCAGTGTTCGTTTAATCAAAATTAAAAGCCTTTAGCTTTATTTTTTATCAAAATGAAATAAAGTTCTTTTTAGTTACTTTACACCTCTAAATGCACTTCTAAGGATCCTAGAAGCCCAGCTAGATGAGGTCATGTGCTCCAAAGTTTAGGATCACAAGTCTGAGGGCAGTCAGGGAATATACAGAGAATTTTCAAGCAGGCTGGCCTGTGTAACATGATCCTGCATCAGAAATCAAAAAACACAAATAGCTGAAAAGAATATTAGAAAACCATATGACTACGTTACTCAAGAATTTTGTAATTCCTGAAGAAATTGCTTTCAGATTTTACTTTAAAATCTATCATATCAAGAAAGCATGACAAGAATGTGATGTGGTGAAGGAGAAAGCTTTTACCCAGGCATCCGAAGAAAAGCTGAAGACTAAGGGCCCCGCACATCAACAGTCTTACTCAGCCTTGAACCCTGCATGCTATAATAATATCAACCGACCAGGCAAGACATTCCCACTGCTGTGATAGTGGCATAACTGTTAGAGGGGAAATAACTTCTTTCAGACTGGATTTGAGGCCTGTCCCATAGTAAAGAAGTAGTAGTGTAGTCCTGGTCCAAGCCCATGGATCAGGGTATGACAGGCCTGATCAATATTTTATTTTACATTTATTTTACTAAATGGTCATATTGTCATAGTTTTTAAATATTTGTGTTGATACCCATAGTTCTGTGCTGTTCTCAACCTCTGTCAACGAAGCTTCTCTTTACAGTGGACAGGGGTTGTGCAGAGACTCAGAATCGTTCCAAGTTTTGAGACTAAGTGACTGTGGATGCTCATACCTCAATGGATTATTTGTAGAGACCCACACCCCAAAGCCCAATGAACATAATAATGAAAGGGCTGGGAAGAGCACAAGAGTCAGAGGATAGGAAGGAGTGTTGGGAAATGCTGTCTTCCCTACATGACATGATGGTTGCACTCATGGGTACTTACACAAGACTCACAAAATGTCAAGCCAATTAAAAGTCCAGCATAGATGGGGAGGGGGTTCAGCTGAGGACCTGTTGGCGTCTGATGACTTCTGAGGGAGGAATAATCATCATTTCTTATGGGTATGGACACTGGCAGGTTACCTATGCTCCAGTAAATAGCCCCATACCCATTCACCATGTGCATGATACTAAATGGACTCTGGAATTAAGAGGGGGAAAAAGCTATGAAAGTCGGAGAAAGAATGTGTTGATAGGAGCCTCTTCTAAAGGAGTTGGAAGAGGGAAATTTGGTAGATTGATTAAAACACATTGTACACATGTGTGAAACTCTCAAAGAATGAACTTAAAATACTACAATATTTTTAAAAAGAGTGTCAGCAGATGGTCTGCATTAAGTTAAACAATTCTACCAGATTAGTTACAGCAGGACCCCAAAATGGAAGTGTCTCACTCAGCTGCCCTGGCCATCCATCTGCCTAGCAAGGAAGAGTTAGAAGGTATTGATGGCCATCGTCCATAAATTGATGGCACCCACCACTGAAATTATCCCATAACTGTGTTCCAATTGCATTTCTGCCAACCTGTTTCAACTTCCCCAGAAACTTTAAATTAAATTTCTTTATAGAAAAGATAATGTGTAAACCAAGCAAAATCAGAAACCCAGTTTCTTGTTACATATATCTTATTGAAAATCAAACTTCAACATCCCCACACTGAGTTGTAAAGTGTTTCCTGTAACCCGATCATTACCTCTGCCTCTATAGCTATGCTAATGCCTAGTTAACACCTGTGCCTTGCTTCTCTTTTACAAGTTTTTCCTCATTTCTTACCTCCTAACAAGTCCAACTCTAAAATGCTAATGTACCGGTTATGCAGGGCAATTATGAAAATCATATGGAAGAGCATATGTGGAAGCGCTTTAATCAAATGTGACAATCATGCAGATTTGTAATTGAACCTAGTGCCTAGCCAATGTTTGGCACATTGTAGATACTCACTAAATCCTTTGGACTTATTTATATGACACCTATTCCACAAGAGAAATGAAAAAGAATCAACAAAGGATTACTTTGTAAAAAATTTTTCTTCCTTTTCAGCAGGATTGGCATTACTTATTTTACTCTATTTATCTTAAATGTAAAAGGCAAACATCTGTTTCTCAGAAGCTTTATTGTGTTTGCTCTTCACATATACATTTTATGAGGATCTCCATAAAGACATTATACATTTACACATACATATACAAATAAAATGTGTTTACTCAAAGCCAAATATTTATTTCTTTCCTTATTCTGAGTTAATTAGTCTCCCCAATTCAAAACACACTGCCACATTGGAGCCAAAAGGAAATCTCAGTGATAGAATGGTTGCCTGGGGCCTTTAACCAAACGCTCAACACTGTAAGCGAGAGAAGGACAAAGAGAGGGAAGAAAGAGAAGTCATAACAGAAAAATTCCGTTGACTAAATATACCACATTAGTCAGCTTTCCATTACTATAACCAACACTTGACATGACTGACTTACGTGGAGAAAAGATTTGACCTGGGTCAAACCTTTGATCTGGGTTAGAGATTCCAGCCCATGACTAGAGAGACTATGGCTTTTGCTGGTATGTGGAACACACATTGTAGAATGTGTATGGCAGGAATCCAAAGGGATGAAGAAAAGAAGGGGCTGGGTTCTACAGCCTCTTCAGAAATGCTTCCCAATTACCTGAAATTTTCCAGAGAAGCCAAATTCCTTAAAGGTTTTACCACCTCCCCCAAACACCAAATCTTCACCTCAGAGGCCTTTGGAGGACACTTAAGACTTTAGTTTAAGCATATACAAACTGCTTAAATATATCACCTTATGTAACAGTCAAAATAAACCAAGAATGTATGTCCAGGTTTCCTCAAGAGTAGCAGTTTCTTTAGTTCAAGCAGATAAGCTTAGGGCTTCTATCTGGGAAAGAGGAGGAAGAGAAAAACAGTTCCCTTGTTCCTTCTGCCTAAGTCCCGCCTCCTCACCTTAAGAAGCCACGCCCTTTGGTTTAAGGCCCACCTCCTCACCTTTGGAAGCCACGCCCTTCGGCTTAAGGTCTGCATTCCTCAACTTCCAAAATGGCTGGTTCTTCTCTTTCCAAACAGCCCCAAAGCTCAGCGCAGTTTTAATTTGCTTATTGGTAGCTTGAGTTTTAGCTCCCCAGACCTGTTAAGTCCGTTATCATTTATCCATCTGCTTGACAGCTTCCAAAATTATCAGTGTGTCCCAAAATGTACTAGAATGTTAATTCAGAAACTGAGAGGTGAGGTCTTATCCTTTGAATTAACAAGCCAGATCAACCGATAAAAACCCACTTAGCCACAGCACTCTCGGTGTGCTGGCGGCCTCCAAAGCTATTTAGGGACAGAGTCTGTTGGTTGGGAAAGGAAATTACAGATTATCCAATTCCACTTAAATCTATAATTAAATAACCTCATGAAAGAATCACTCATAGGCACTGCTCGCCCATCAGCGTACTTCCACAGAGAATCTTAACTTGCGTCTGACAGAGAAAACCTCTTCTTAGCCCATTACATGTTTCTTGGCAATAAATCCCGGTGGCAGGCATGCTGCCTGACCCATAATTGGTGCTCAACAAATGTTTGTTGAATGAATGAGCACAAAGATCTGTCCCTCAGAAGTTTAATTCAGTTCAGCAATGAGCAATTTAAGGTTGTGGCTTTCATTATTGGCAGAATGGTGATTGGCAGCAAATCCTCACAAGAAATTTTCTTGTACTTTTTTGTTCATGAGCATCAACAAATATGAATCTTTTTAAAGAGTGTTCTAGTTAGTTTCTACTTTAGATAGAAAACTGTTGCCTTAGCCCATTTTGCATGCTAACAGCACTAAATGCTATGGACCAAGTAGCTTATAAACAACAGAAATTTATTATCATTCTGAAAGTTCGGAAGTGAAAAACAAGGCAATAGATTTGCTACCTGGTGAGGTCTCACAATGCTCCCTGTTGTAACAAAAGTACCCACCAAAGACCCACCTCCCAATACCATTCATTACATTGCAGGTGAAGATTTCAACATACAAAGTGTAGGGAGACACATCCCATCTATAGTAGATAGAAACTGGAAATTCAAGACAAGGGGGGAAATGTTTGTGTATGCTTCTTATTTAAATCTCACCAAACAATTAAGATGCTCAAGAATTTAATATTATACATTTTGCTCAGACTGCTAAATTTATAGTAGAATCGAGAGTCCATGTGTTATAAAAACAATTTCAGTCGAACTTCAACTCCCTTTTCTCTTTCCCATATATGCACTACAGCTAGAGGGCTTGTATTGGGGGGGGGGTGTTAGGGGAGGAGTGGAGAAATAAGGCTTAAGCTGGTCTTCAGTATCACCTGCTCTCGTGGGATGTACCAGCCAACCTAATCTTTGAGAGGGAAGAGGCAGAGGATGAATTCAGAAGGAAGGGTGGTAGGGGTTGAAAATCCCACAGAAGTTTCATTAATAGCTCGTCCAAGCTTTTCTAACTGGATTCTGATATTTGAACTTGAATTGCGTCACATGCCCGTGCAAACTTCTTTGTTGTTTGCCTTTCTGAATTCATTCTGTGCCTTCTCGAGTAAGCCCCAGGGAGCTTTGCACCTGGCCCCAGTTGCTTGTTTCTGTCTGACAATTGCATGGTTCTGCTGCCAGTGGGTGGGATGATCAGACTGTGCCAAGCAATTCAGATAACCTCATTCCTGGCAGGAAGAGATGTTTGCGGCAGTGGCGCAGGTAGCACCTTCCTTGAATTCCCGACACTCCCAGGAATCCTGAGGGGCTCCTTTGCATAAAATGGCTCTTTGCATCATTCATATGGCAGCCAGGACCTGAGACCTAAAGCTGTTCTCCAGAAACAACAGCGGGAACATCAAATCCAAACTGTTTGGTACTGTTCTGCAAATATTAAAAAAGTAAATGTTTTCCTTTGCTTTGACAGATACTCCTGCAAGCAGTGTTTCTGGGAAACATTATGACCATTTATTTTTACTGAGAAAATTTAACTTTTTACAAGTCATGACCATAATAATAACTGACATACAGTGAACAGTTTCCAGGCTTAGGCTAAACCCTGTCTCTCTAAATCCACACTACCATCTCATCTCTGTTTCGCAAATAAAGCAAGACTGTAATGGAAAGTGGTACTATGACCTCCATGAGGTCAAAAAACTTGCAAATCCAAAGTTCATAATTAACTAAAAATCATGCTGGGTTCTCAACTCAGCCACTATTACATTAGCCAACTAAATTAACATAAATATTGGTAAAGTTCTAGGGGTGTAGAAGAGAATACCAGAGAATAAATAATATTAGGAAAATTGGGAAATGTATTGACATTTATTTCTCAATTAAATTAAAGTGTGAGTACAGGCAGATAATCAGTATTGCAATGTATCCTGAAGTAAACAAAGACTGATTACATCCAATTTTACATATTCAAGTCATAGTCCTCACTAGCCCAAAGGTGGAGTCACTAGCAGAGAAGGTGAAACAGAACAAAGCCAGTTAAGCACAAAACCTACTCCGTTTATTTCTGCCCTTATTCCTTTCTATGACTGTATTTCCAAGTCCTTGAGTATAAAATATAATGGGAATATATCTTTGTATATCCTCATGTGACAATAGATCCAAAGACACCAGAGCCACCAAGAAACTAGGGAGCAGAAACTGCATTTAGTGCCATCTCAGCGGGGAAGCACGTGTAAGAACTTGGCCATGAACTCTTCGATGCTAATGTCAGGGAAACATGCCAGAACAGGAGGAGGCTGGACCAACTCGCAGGTTGTGCTTTGCAGCTTGTAGGTTCTATTACTTCAGTTGTGGAGTTCAATTACCAGAATTCCTCTGATGACCATGACAAAGACAACAATGCTCATCAAACCCAGGGCTCCAAGCTTTTGAAAGACAAGCCGCCCCCCCCCACCCCCCATCCCGTGGCTTCTAAGTGCAGTTTAAATGGCTCAGTAAGAGACTTTTACTCCATTATGAGATTTTTATCTTAAAGGCTTCTTCACCACCACCCCTTTTTTTCTTCAGCTGGTGTCTGTTTACATACAAGTAGGCTCTATGGCAACAAGCCTGGAGGTGGCTGCAGAGGTAGGGGAAATGGAAGTGAGAGTTAGAGATAGTAATGACTACTGAGTGGAGCTCAGGAACAGAAGAGTGCCATGCACCAGGAAGAGGGAGAGAGGTCAAGCAATTTGGGAAGCAAGTGTGGGTCAGGGCTGAAGGCCATCTACATTGTAACTTCAACTGCACTCCCTAAGCCCCAATTCTTGTTGGCTTTCTCCTGACTGCAGGCCAGGACTTATAGTCCTCTGAGTATCACCTTCTATAGAACAAAGTCCAGAGCTATTGTTGTCCTCTTGAGATAAAGTCAGAGGGCCTCCAGTCCTGTGTTCCTCTTTCATCCCTGGTTGAGTAGATCCAACATGGACAGCTGAGCAATGCACTGTGTTTCACAGAGGTCATAATCTTCCTGATGCTCCAGCTCACCAGGGCCACACTACAGCCCAGAGTGAGCACTAGCCTCAAGTATTTCTCTGGCCTGTTGATGAGTTGGAGAAGAGGGATGTGACAGGGGCTGGAAGGAAGTCTCCAGGAGGCTGTAATGGCACCACACACTTGATGTGATGACAGGAGAGTCAGGACACTGCCTGGTCAGCACAAGGACCACCTCTCCCTTTTTGAAAGCCTCAGGACTCACCAATATTCATGGTCAAGTTCACCCTAAGGTCTACATCCTCCACACAGGTTTCCTTGAGTAGGACCTCACAACACAGAGAAGATGCCATAGTGCTAATGGGTGTGGTGAGCTGTCTGTGCCCAGAAGATTTGGCGTCACAGAAATGATGGAACCATGTAGGTGGTATCTAGCCACCTGGGGAACATGTCTGCCAAACTTAATGAAGATCATAACAGCACTTGATGGAGATGGAAGCTTCCATAGAGCCCATAGTCATGGCTTCTGTGGGGTCACTAGGAATGGGCACCAAGAGGCAGAGTTCCTCATGGAGATGCAAGTGGTAGATGCCAGCCTGTGCCTCAGGGGTAACCAGGTCCTGCACTCAAGCAACCTTCAGAGGGTAGTCCACTTGGGCTGTTTCTCCAGCTTGATGCAATCAGGTGCATCTAGGACTGCACTGGTTCTATCACTGGCTTTCAGCCCAGGCAGGACAGGGTTTTCTGATCACCTTCAGCAGCATCTGGTGTGCAGCAGATATCTTCCACTCTGTTGCATCACCCAATCATCATCATCTGAGGAAGGAAGACCTTCTCCACTGGAAGAATCTCAATGATTAGCTCACAGCCACCATGGCCTTGTGACTGGTCTTCAGGAACTCATCAAACCCATAAGCTCCCTTGGGATCTAGATTCTGCTGACAATCTTGATGTTCTTCCAATTCTCTCCAAGGACCTTCTTAACTATGAATGTATCAGCTGCCTTGCATGCAAATACCATGTCTACGTCTTTCGCTCTGAACTTCAGATCCTGGATACATTTGCTGGTATGGCTAGGATACACAGAAGCCCCTGGAAGGTTCTCCTCCTTTTTTGTTACCTAAGGAGCCACCATTTTCCTTGCCTTTCACTAGGAAGTTGCACCTTCACCTGAAGGGAACGAATCCCTCATTGTATGGTCTTCTTCCTTCCAGTCCCACCACATTGCAAATGTTCTCGTCATCTGACCACAGGATGTCATCCTCACACTTTTCCATGCAGGTGTCATCCAGGGAGATCTTGAGTGTGACTCCCTTATTCTGCTCCCTTCACAGTGCTGCTGCCCTTGACAAGCACTGTCAGGATCTCAGATCCCTTAATACACAGAGCCCCAGAAATAGGCCACATGGTACTTACAAGTTCCAAGAGAGTAATTCAGACCAAGCCCATTCACTCCAGACTTAATCGGCTCCTTCTTCAACATCTGCCCACAGATCAGGAAGCAGGACCCAGGGTATGAATGACGGCAGTGTTTCAAGGAGTGATGGGTGATAAGCTGCTCTCCATGACTCATGAATGCTCTAGGAACATGCCAACCATGATTTTGTGCAGCTGCTGGGTCTGAATGAAGGCAGTTATGCTGTACTTTGTGGCTTTGGCATGAATTCTCCAGACCTCAGGTATGCCACAGCTCTACTGAGCTGCACAAGTGGGGAGGACTATAGGACTGGGATGCTTAGCTCCTATATGGCTGGAGGTGGAGGGATGAAATGTATTTATAGATACGTCTCTACACTCATCCTTAACATAAAGTACTCTATGAAGTCTTCTTCAACTTCCTTTGGAGGAAGACAGACACATTCCCTATGTAGTATATGCTGTTATAGTGCAATGGTCTGTGCATTTCCTAGTAGAGACTTTCCATAACTTATTGGAATCACCCATGAATTCAGTCTTCTTCCAACACACACACACACACACACACACACACACACACACACACACAGACAGACACATACACACATCTATGGACAGACTTTTTTTTAAAAATGTATTACAGGTGCATATGTGCATCACACACAAAAATATCCATTCCGTATATAAAATCTCAAGTTACAGAAGACAGAGGGAGTCTTCAGTATGGGATGACTATGAATCAAACATAGTGCATGTGATTTTGTTCCCAAATGACTGGCTCATCACATCATTTTTAGTTACTAACTTTCCCAAATCTCCCATAAACAAAATAAGTAAAAACTTGAGTAATCCCATTTATTTCCAGATAGCCCCAATCAGCCAACTCTAAAAATGGAAGTTTAGAGATGGGCGTGAAGGGATAAGACAGTTGCTAAGGAAAGAGAGAGTTTAAGTGCAGAACCGGGTGCCCAACAGAGGAGCCAATAAACTGCCTGGTTCTCAGTCTTTATTTTGCATATTATAATTTTTAGAGTGACAGCAGACACTTGTCGCCCACAAGGAAACAGTATGAGAGCAAACCCTGATGTTCTCTGGGCATCAGGATAGAAAGAAGAAGGGAAGTTTGCTTTTTGAATCATTTGAAGAGGCATCTGATTTGCTACGCCTACTGTAACAGAAGATGTGTATTTGAAGTCAAGGTATATGAAGTTCACTGAGTGTTTTCTAGAAAGCACTTTACATTGACAGCCACTTAGAATATAGCTCTTGTATATACATAGAGCTAACCACATATAACTGGCATCTATCAATACTTCCTAATTTGTATGTTAATGAAAGTTGGAGGAGGGATATGGTCACTTCCCAGAGGAGTCATATTTCTATCATCTGCATTAGCCACTAAGGTTCCTTTCTCTTGTTATATTGAAAAGATGCTGCCTTCTGAGGCTTCTGAAAGGATAAATGGGCACACCTTCCCTGTGTATAAACCAACTGATTATTTGGTTATAGCAATGTATCTCCCATACCACCCTGAAAATCTCAAATCCCAAAGATATTTGACAAATGACAACACCGATAACAGAGTTGATAATAAAGTAGAAAATCCACACCTTCCACTCTGAAGATACTCCTTACAAATATTGGGAATACCGTCAAGTACTGTATCTCTTGTGACTGAGTTGTATTTACCAAAGTTACAATACCAAACATAGGTTATCTGAACACACTTATAAACAAAACAAGCTTGGAGAATAGAAAAGATACAAGATTTTTGCCAGATTTTATTTTAAAAGTGTAAAATTAGTATCATATAAAAATATTCTATGATTCCAGCAATGTAAAGTAGACCATGAAAACTGCTTTGGATCATTTTAGTGAACAAGAAACGAGCACAATTATTCACCGACCAGAAGGGAGAAAGCTCTCCCATCCCTCACTTTGTCAGTAAATGAGGGCAATGGTTGGTGTGAGAACCATTTCTTCAAAGCTCCAGCTTGCCAGACTTGATTCACCCTTCTTTATTTCTATCAGACACCAGGGTGCATGCCGTCTCTGTCTTCTCTGTCTCTCTGCTTTGCCTTCTCCTTAGCTAGGGTGGACATATTTTCATTGGTGTATTTCTAGAAAAAGATACTGACGGCTTCCTGAGGAAGTTCTGTTCCTCCACTTGCTATTGTATAACACTCCCAGGTTGAAGGTTTTTTCCTCTGAAGTTCTCTTTAAAATGCACAGAGGAATCCTGAGACTCACGAGTGATCACTCCTTCACCAGGAGCAGGCACGGGAAGAAATAACAACCCAAGGGAGGAGGATGCGATAAAGGACAACTGCTTAGAATGGTGTTGGGAGAAAATTATGTAAATATTTATGCAAAGACAGCTTTGCAGAGCACACCGAGCTGCATCAGAACTGTTCCTGCCAGTGTGCAGGCAGCTTCACAGTTGGATCAACAGCCTGAAAAGCAGATGTGCCAATTTCCTGTATTTGATTATGATGATTCCTAATTATGCCAAAGCTGTGGCAATGTCCTTCCCTAGAATGACTCTTAATTTTGTTTTGCTAAAGCACACACACAACCTGTTTTGGACGTGTCATTTATTGTCACGTTAAGTCCATGAAATACTCATTTGCTGGCTGAATGGTGCTGAGGACAATGGCCCACATGGATGCTGCTTCCATTTTTTTTTTTTTTTCAATTTGGTATTCTCAAGCACACAGGGAAAAAAGAAAGAAAATGTGCATAGTGCTATAGTTAATGTATCTAACATCAGCTGATCGTAGACTCCCCATCACTTTCTACAATTTCAAATACAGTTAAATGTTCATTTCTGGAAGGCCCACTTTCATGTCTTACACAGACATACATTTACAGTGTCATTACCAATCAAATCTCAGCACTGCTTATGTGACTCAGCTGCTGTAGAAATCTGATGTAGAGGACTGGGGAGATGGCTCAGTTAGGAAAAGACTTGCCATACAAACATAAAGACCTGAGTTCAATCCCAAACAGCCATGTCAAAGCCAGATGCAGTAGGGCACACCTGTAATCCCAGTGTTGGAGACCAGAGGATCCCTGAGCCTTGATGGCCAGCCAGCCTAGCTGAATCAATGAGCCTTATGTTTAGTGAGGAGTCTTGTCTCCAAAAATAAGCTAGAGAGTGAGAAACGAAGACACCTGCTGAGACCTCTGGCCTCCATGCACACAGGCACACACTTGCATGTGCATATACACACAAGAAAATTGATATAACCCATAAAAGATGTTAAAATAACAAACTGCCCAGCTGTTGGGTGCTTAGACCTCAGTTATATAATTTACAGTGGGAGAAAGAGCAGAATATGGGCAATTCAAGATCATCTTAAATATTCCACAAATTCCTTGTACCTTTGAAGAAGGCTTTGCTGCTCAGGGCTTTAGTAGATGCACCCTTCCATATCCCAGAGCCATCAGTGATGGTTGTATTTGCTTCATAAATTAAAATGCTCATTTCACTTAGAAATCTTTATCAATGCTCTATGGTAATCATGCGAGACAAGTATTCTTATAATCCTAATTTAGCACTACAGAAATGAGTAAAAATGATTAAATCACAAAATCCAGGTACGCAGAACATTCAAGACTTAAATTCCAATGTATACATTGGTCAACAAGTATTTATTGTTTATTTTTGGGAGGTCTTGGGGGTTGTCTGAGGCAGGGTCTCACTATATAGCCCAGGCTGGCCTGGCACTAGTAGTCTGCCTCAGCCCTCTGAATGTGAGGATTACAAGAACCACACCTGGAAAATATTTATTAGCTGGGCTTGATCTTTGTGAAAAATAACGATGAAGGAAATCTTGAGTTTGGATGGCCTGCACCAAGTCATACTGTTTTGTAACTGTACAAATGTATGGTGTGCAGGAATATGATTCAGCATGTGAATGAATGCAGGGTATAATGATCAAACCAGAGCAATGAACATTGCCCTCTCTTTACCATTTTAGTGCTTTTATGTTTTTGTTTGTTTGTGTGTGTTTTAAACACTGAATAATTCAGCCTTCAACTCTTGACAAACTGGAACTGTGTCTCTTCTTTCCTGGCTTCCTGTTGGTCTTTATATAAGGAACCAAGTCAGGTCCCTATGCCTCAGGGAGTAACCTGGAAACGTTCTCTCCAGTCTTCTCCTCATCCTACTGTGTTTCTCAGCACGTTAGTCCAGATGCAGTGTGGAAAGTCTCTGAGGAAACGACTGTGACATGTATGGGACCCAGGTTTGACAAGGAGAGACTCTTTGCTTTCTTTGATCCCTCACTGCCAGCAGCACCTCCAGTACAGCCCCGAGGACACAGCAGTTAGCCCCCCTGAGTTACATCAGCTCAGCTGTGCATTTTCAAGCTTGTGCTGAAGGTGACTACCTGAACCGAAAAGCATAGCATGGCATAAGGTCTTCAGTCAGGGGGGTGATTTCTGGAAGCAGGAATTAGTGTGGGATAGAGCACCAAAAGACGGTGTCATAATCTAGGTGGCTAGTGTAGATGATGGGAACTTGACTCCTCCAGAATTTCAAAGCAGTGTAGAGAAAATGCACTGAGGCAACTGTCATACATACTCTAGGGAGAAGGAATTTTAGCCTTAATGATAAGTATAAACAGAGAATTTGCTTGGTTCCATACTTGACTCCTCCAGAATTTCAAAGCAGTGTGAAGAGAACACATAACCACATCCTGAACAGCAGGGAGTAGAGGTTTACCCTAAGGATGTATGTGGTGGTAATAGCTCCACACTTACAGGAATTGCAAGCAGGTTCCCACAGCTTTGTAGAAAGTTCTGAAGAAGAAAATAGGATAACAGAGTATAGTGGCAGGTATCAATGTGAGAGGATCTTAGTGTATACTCTTATTTATTTACACGCACGCACACACACACAGAAACACACACACACACACACACACACACACACACACACACACACACACACATGCTTTCTGCTTCTTTAAAATTACATTTGCTATCATATGCCTCCATCCAGAAGAACGCGTTTTAGAATTTTCTTCAGTATGAAACGTGGTGATATTGTGTTCCCCAAAATATTGTGCACCCTAGTAAATTTATCTGGGGTCAGAGAACGAACAGCCACTAGACAGACATAGAGGCCAAAAAATGGTGGCACTCACACCTTTAATCCCAGGGGGAAATGGCAGAAAGAGAAAGATATGTAAGGCATGAAGACCAGAAACTAGAAGCATTTTGGCTGGTTAAGCTTTCAGGCTTTGAGCAGCACAGTTCAGCTGAGATTCATTCTGGAGGAGGACTCAGAAGCTTCTAGTCTGAGGAAACAGGATCAGCTGAGGAAATGGCGAGGTGAGGTAGCTGTGGCTTGTTCTCTCTCTCTGATCTTCCAGCATTCACCCCAATACCTGGCTCTAGGTTTGATTTTATTAATAAGACTCTTTAAGATTCCTGCTACAGGAACTAAATAAAGTCTCTGTTTATACTTATCTATAAAGATAATCTTACAGGGCTGGAGAGGTGGCTCAAGTGGTTAAGAGCACCAACTGCTTGCTCTTCCAGAGGTCCTGAGTTCAATTCCCAGCAACCACATGGTAGCTCACACCCATCTGTAATGAGATCTGGTGCCCTCTTCTGGCCTGCAGGGTCATATGCAGACAGAATACATAATCAATAAATAAATCTGATAATAATAATAATCTTACTTCTCCCTACAGTATATGACATTTGCCTGAGTGTCAGCTTTCAAGCAGGTAGTCATTTTCTTCTACTAGTGTGAAGCTGCTCTGTGGTCTTTTATCCATTATTTCTGTTCATCTTTCTCAATTCTCTCTCTTTTCTCTTTTGTTGGTCTCTGATAATTCCTATTCAACAGTTTCCTCAGTGTCCCTTCTGAACTTTAGAGTGTCTCTGTTCTCCAAGCATTGTTGCCTCTGCTCAGTCTGAATCTTTTTCCTCTAAGACATTTTCTAGCTCTTTTGTTTAGTCAACATGTTACATGCCCTGTCCTACTACCCTCTGTGGATTTTTACATTTCCATTATATTTCCTTCTAAAGTTTTCCTATGTGTTCAAAAATAGATTTGCTCTCTCAGATATTCTTATTTGTGTTAATTCATTAAGTGTAACAGTGAGAAAGTTACTGTGATTTTCTTGACTCCCATAATTTTAGTTTTGGTTGGGATGTTTGTTCCTCTTCCTCCCCTCTAAGTTGGACTTAATTGTTTGTAAGCATTACAGAGAGAATTACATAGAGATAGTTGAATCCCCAACAGAGGTATCTTTCCCCAGAGACAATTGCATTATTTCTCTGAGTTAGAGGCATATGGTGATATTTCATTTATTCTGAAATGTGATTTTACTTGTATGTTAATGAAGTTGCCTGGGGGTCAGAGCTAATAGCAAGCCACAGCAGAAGCTAGGAGGTGGTGGTGGTGGTGGTGGTGGTGGTGGTGGTGGTGGTGGTGCACACCTTTAATCTTGATCACATGACTGGCACATCTCTGTGTGTTCAAGGACACAGCCAGCATGGAGACTCATGCCTTTAATCTCAATACCAACCATAGAGACCTGGAGGTCTGTATAGACAGGCAGTGACGAGGAGGTCATGTGGTTGGGTTTACAACCAAGGAGAAGGCAGAACAGAAAGTCAATAAGAAGACAGACACACAGGAAGTAGGTCTCTTTCTGAGGGGAAGGATGGCAGCAGCAGCAAGGGATAAGAAGGCGGTTTTAGTCTCAGCTCTCAGCTACTGCTCTGACCTCTTGGGCTTTTAACTCTGCATTTGGCTTTGTGTTTCTTATTTAATAAAACCATTACATCTACAGAGGCACTCTCTGGTGCTTTTAGTTCAAGTGTGACTAGGGAAGTTTGGAATGGGCCATCTTCAGCTATCATTGATGTTATTCTAACATTTTTTAAGTAGTGCTTCCAACCCCCGCCTTGCCATCACCTACCCCAAATCTTCAATTTCTGTGTACTGTCTACAACTTAAATCTTAAATTTTAGTTTTGGTACTAACAGTTCTTTTAACTGAAGACCCTACCTCTCTTCCAATCTTGTATTCTACTGTTCTTCAAAATATAGTTTCAGTTCATGAAAATTATTTCTTTAGCAGGCCACGTCTACCTTTCCTCTTTCATTTCTTTGCCAAAATTGCCATGCCCAGAAAGCTCTGATCTGCATTCCAAATATTCATCCTTTTTAACCTTCTTGATCTATCCAGGTTTCATCTGGGTTAATGAAGTGTTATCCACTTCCTCTGGGTAATATATTTCCTCAAATTGTACTTAGCAAGAAGAGTTTGTTGGCCATGGTGTTAATGTAACAGCAAGGGGTTTATTTTTCTGGATAGGTGTCTGTTCTCTCATAGCAGATATTTTTATTCATTCACCCCATTTCTTCAATATCCAGAAAATCTATACATAAAAGGTATGTGTATATTATTTTCTAAAAATAATACAAATCTATTCTAAACTTCCACAGTTTCCCTAAAAGCTTTGGGAATTGTTAGTTCTGGATGCATCTAGCTTCCCAAGTCATCCTCTCTCTTAAGTCATAGGGACTTCTTCCAGAGGAGAAAGGTTCTTATGGTCCCTGAGAGATGGATTAAATTATTTTTTTGATTCTTGACTAAAACAAAACTGTTTATAATAAATTTGTTGCTTGTGTTTCTTACGTTATGAAAGCAAATTTATCTACCAAACATTAGCAAGGTGAGAAAAACAATAAGGTTGATTTCTTTTAAAGTTGTTTTACTAAAACTGAATTACTCTTGGAGCATACTTTTGCTGAGTGGGACCTCTGCTCCATTACTGGAGGACATGCAAAATGCTACAGCTGCTTTGGAAGACAGTTTGTCATGCAATGAAGTGATTGTGGCTTTTGGTATTTTTTCCTAATGTGTTGAAAACTTATGCTCACACAAAAGTAATACACAGGTGTTTATAACAGGTGTGTTCATAATTACTAAAAGTTAGATGCAATCAAGATATCTTTCATCAGGGAAATGGGTCAACTGTGGTATAGACAGACAACAAACTACCATTCCAAATTCTAAAAGAATTGGCCTATTGAGCTATGAAATGACCTGGAGGAAACCTACATAAAAATTCTCAGTAAAAGTCACCAGTTCACAAGGGCTGCTTACTACATTATTCCAAAAGTATGACATGCTGGAAAAGGTAAAGCTATGGATAAAGTAAAAAGACCAATGCTTTCCAGGGATTAGACACAATGGAGAGGTGACTAGATGGAACACAGGATTCACAGCACTATAATTGCAGGTACATGTTATTATACACATGTCTGATCTATACAATGTAAAAGACCAAGAGTGAATTCTAATATACACTTTGGCATAATGCGTCAGTGCAGGTATAAGGTATATCATTACTCTGGGGGGCTGAGGTGATATCTCAACGGGTAAAGTGCTTGCCGTGAAACAATAAAGACTTGAGTTCAATCTCCAGAACCAATAAACAAAACCAGGCATGGTGGTAATGCACTTGTAACCCCAGTTTCTTCTACAAAAAAAAGGAAAGAAGTGGAGCCCTGAGGCTTGATGTCCAGTAGCTTATGATACTTGGTTAGCTCGAAGCTTATAAGAAACTATCTCAAAAAAAAGAGATGAATGGCAGCTAAGGAACAATATCTGAGTTTGTCCTGTGGTCTCTATACATGTGCATATGCATGCATACTCACAACCTGCTCAGTGAACAGACCCCCCCAACACAGACATAACTTTGATGAGAGACAATGACAATGGCCGACCTCATGATGTGTCTGAGCAGAGTTGAGGAGGTGTATGGAAAAACCTCTGTGGTTTCAACTTGATTTTACAGTGAACCTAAAACTAGTTTTAAAATTGTCCTTAAAGAAAATCAATTAGTTAAATGTAGCATTCCTGAGTAAACTTTTTAATTAAATTTAATTGAAATTGATTAAGTTAAATTATTTTGGAAACAATAAATCTCTGCAAAAGATTTTTAAACCCTTATAATAAAAATAACTTTTAAAATAATTTAATAAATTTAGGTAGTGTAGAAGCATTTTTTTAATAGTGGGAGGACATGGGCCTAGGTGAAAATAAAGGGGATCAAAAGGGTGGGGTGGTGAGTGTGACCACAATGTATTCCATACATTTGTGTGTGTGTATGTTTCAGTTGCTACCTTCTCTATCAGATAGCAAATTCCGTGAGAGCAAAGCCACTTTTTAATTATCCATTCATTGTATACCCAGAACCCAACACAATAGATGCTACACTATAAGAGAACAAATGGCTGTTAATAGATGAATCAATGCTGCTGTCTCTTGGGGCTAACATGAGTACTTGTAACTGTGATCCTGAGAGGTCATCAGATTTCAATCATTGCCGAAGACCTAAGGCCCTATAAAGATACAGAGAATATGCTGAACCCGCCAGGCTCTATCACTGGCAGACAACAAAGCTCAATTCAGGCTCTTTTGCTGCTCACCTTGTTTCCACATGCAGCTTAGCTGAACATATTGCACTTGACTTGTCATCCTCTAGGTCTTTGGGAATAGAAGGTCTTTTCATCTTTGGTACAGTATGAAGACGTGAAGATATGACTTGGATTCAGAGCACCATGATGATACTATAGCCACATCTACCACCAGCTCCTATCCTCCCAAATCCAGGCTTTCTTCACTCTAAACTTTGAAGCTTTTCTGCTTCTGATAACTTTTCTCTCCAAAAGACCCCTCCATATCTTACTGTGATGTTCTAAGTTGTGTTTCCCACTCATCACCTAAGCAGTCTTCTTGACTTTCAGCCCACAGCCCTGCTCTGGCACTTACACAACACAATCATGAGCAGTAGGAAGAACAACAGTGACTTAGGCTGGTGAAATTTAGACATTGTCCCATCACACCTCCTGGTCTAGACTTGACCTTGTGATTCTCAATAACGTTTGAAAGTGATACAGAACAAGACTATAACTGTTCAAGGGCGAGTAATGGTTTAAAGGCTCTAAAATGATCAGCTGGGTGTGCTGACACAGAGATATCTTTATCCCTAATAATCATCAGGAAAATGTTTTAATTCCCCCAGTATGGTGTACTTAGAAGAGGTCCTTGGGTCAGATCCTAGCTCTATCATGGATCAGTTTGAAGCTGCTTGACAGCTTTGTGCACACTTTTTCATACATAGACATCCACAGGATTCCTGTGAGCATTTCATAGGATATCTACATAATAATTACATATGTGTAGGTCTTTACCTATCAAGCTTCTGGCACAGAGCAAGTACTGAAGAAGTTTTATTAATAATTGTTCTTTTTAAAGTCCAACTCCTCACTTGCATCCAATTGTCACTTCCACTGCTTGTATATATTATATATACTTATTGGATAGTTTTTCTTGTATTAATTATAAGCTTTTTTTAAATTTTAGACAAAAAAAAAGGGGGGGATGGGAACTGTAGTAGTATTTTAATCCCAGGGAGCGATGATAGAAAACAAAAAGATATATAAAGCGTGAAAACCAGAAACTAGAAGCATTTGGCTGGTTAAGCTTTTAGGCTTTTGAGCAACAGTTCAGCTGAGATTCATTCTGGATGAGGACTCAGAGGTTTCCAGTCTGAGGAAACAGGATCAGCTGCAGAACTGGCGAGGTGAGGATGCTGTGGCTTGTTCTGTTTCTCTGATCTTCCAGTGTTTACCCCAATACCTGGCTCCAGGTTTGTTTTTACTTATAAGACCTTTTAAGTTTCATGCTACATTTCTCTTTTCTTCTCATCAGTGGCTGCACACTCTTTCAATGAGAAGAAAATAGTGCACCAGGCAGTGGTAGCACTCGCCTTTAATCCCAGTACTTGGGAGGCAGAGGCAGGCGGATCACTGTGAGTTCGAGGCCAGCCTGGGCTACCAAGTGAGTTCCAGGAAAGGCTCCAAAACTACACAGAGAAACCCTGTCTTGAAAAAAAAAAAAGATAGAAAAGAAAAAAGAGACAAAAGAAAAGAAAATGGTACATAGTACAATCCTAACATACTTCATCAGTAAGACATTAGCATTTTTGAATAATCAGAGGTCATGATACAAAGTGGTTGTGCTGGTGGACTCTGGAAAGTGAAGGCTCTGCCATGTCCTTATTAGGATAATCAACTCAATTTTATCACATGAAAAATTGAGATAATATTTGTGTCTGCTTGATGGGGTTATAATGAAGAGAAAACAATAAAATTACTGTTACATATTAGTAGTTTATGTTTCCTTAGAAGTTTTTACCTTTTTAATACATGAAGGTTTACTTACAAACCTCTGGTTTGAATAGAGCTATTTGAGAGAAACAGGATCCCCTTTCATGCCCAGATCTAGACCTCAAAATAGCCTGTTTTAAAACTTACCCACCTTTCAACTACTTTTTCCTACTTTCATGGTAGATTTTCCCCCTTGGGTTGCCTTGCAGTGAGTCACTTCCTAGTCTGCTTAGTGTTCACATTTTAAACCTCCTGATGGTTAGTGAGTCACTTCTCCACTCCTCACTGGTTTGTTCTTTTGCCCCAGCACCTGCCTCTAATTCCCCTGGAAAAACAAAACAAGGAAGACAAAAAGACAATTGAGATGAGAACCATGAACACCTGGAGAAACTCTGCCAGGAATGCTTCAAATAAAGCTACAGTTCATCTACTAGTAGAAAAAATTCCTCTCCGTTTTTACCTCATCACAACCCCCAGCTTAACCCATGCTTGTCTCTAATCAAACCTGGTGTTCAAACACTTACATTGCTTTAGTAATATACATTCTACATTGAAAGGCTTTGGAGGATGTAACTATAAATCGAAAGGGTAGTATGAAGAACATGGGAGAAGGGAAAGGAAAGGAGGAAGAAAAGAAAGAGATGCCAACAAAAACCAAGAGGAGGTGGTGATCACCCAGGAAAAGAGAAAGAAAGAATAAGGAAGAGAATCGGAGAGGTGAACGGAGACTAGAGGAAGTGGACTGGAATTCACCAGCCATTGAGCGGACATGCAGATCTCCACAGAATGCTCACAGGGCAGCTTTACCACTCACTGGTGTGTAGCCTAGAGCAACTGGTCAAGTCTCCCTTCCACGCCTTGCTCTCCACACCTTCATAATTGAAGATTGAACTACCTACCTCTCAGGGGGTTGTGTTGCTTGAAAAGCTTTATGGATAATATCAGAACTCATTAGATTTCTTATATTAAGATTTACAGTTTCTGCTAACTTTTTCAACATCCAATCATTAGGAAAATGCTGAGTAGAGACACGCAATGCATTCATCAGTGATGCTGAATGTTACCATCTCACTGAGAATGTGCTAGAGAAAATTCAGCCAAACAAATCTTTTCACAACTCGTACAAATGTGCTGCAAACACGGATAAAAAGAAATCTAACTGCATTTTGTGCTGGATTTAGTCTGTTTTAGAATATCCAGTCATCATCCTCACAGCAGGACGTCCTATTTTAAAACACCAGGATCTAGAGGGAGACTAAATATTATACATTTAACTGTGTTCCATACACTTCCCAGGGAGCTTTCCCCACACTTCAGCATGTGATTCCTATGAGGAGGAGAGAGGAATAAGAAATGTTTAGGTAGAAAGAAAGCAGAGAGGAGACAGACCACAAACACAGGATAGCTGGATCAAAATCCACCAGTCCCTTCTGTCTCTTCTTCAAAAGGCTTTTTATAATAATGCCAAGGGGTGGGGCAAAAGGCCTCCCAATTGCTAGATCAAAGCACACCGCACAGCCAAGTGCAGACCCTTCTAAACACTGGGTGACTATGCCCATGATCCAATCATCCCCTTATGCAGCCCTGTTGGATAAAACAAGCTCAGATCTCAATAGGAAACCTCTGTGGGTCTCCACAAGCATGAGTGTTACATACCTGTCTCAGGTGCCTAAGAGTCAACAAAGGGGTGACTAGTCCTCACTATCCAACCCACATGAAAGTTCCAATCAAAAAGATCTCATCAGATGTTCAGATATTCTGAACTTCACTGAATCCCATTATGTGTTGACATGTTTACTCTGATTTGTTAAGAGGAAGTAGAGATGTTTTTCCACTCATCGGGAGGCATCTACAGTCAGGCTCCTTGAGGACTTCAGCGGTTCTAGCAGGTGAGTGACAGACTTGATTACAACCAACAAGAGACTGAATCTAGATCATCTACATTGTCACCTCCCCTCCCCTCTAAAATATCTCACATTAAACTGACAAAACAATAAACTTCAGAAAATACAGCCCACTGACACCCACACATTCAAACTGTTATTAACAGCTAGTTAGACACCTGTTACCTGGCTTGTGTAACTTGAAGGTGATGAACCTGGGTACTTTTCCTTCATCAGCTGACTCTGTCATTTTTAACAGTGAGAACAGGATGAAAGGATTCACTCCAGTGAAGTGAACGGCCATGTACACGATGTCATAGAAAAAGAAATGAGCTACAGTCTAGATGCCTTCCTTTTGCCAAAAACCATGGTGCTGCCATTAAAAAAAAAAAAATGAAAGCAATAGATTATACATGTGAGCTACAGAATTTTCCATATATGGCCACTTACAATTTCTCAATGATCTTAAGGCAAATTATACTCTTAGATTAATCACTATAAAAATATCCTACATAATCTATGTTCTTGATCCCAAGAACAAAGACTCTACAATCATGAGGGAAGATATTTGTAACACAATACATATTCTTCATCTAGCCTTGTATAATGGTGAAATTATTTAGGCCACTCCACGTAGTTAAAAGGGAAGTTTATTTTGTGGGGTAACTTACAATGAAGGGGTAGGTTTCAGGGTCTGGCAAAGGTGTAGTGCAGTCCGGCGGTGTTCTCTGGAGAACTCTGCTTGGTCTCCATCCAGCGTCCAGGGTCCCTGAACCAAGCGCGGCGCTCTCCTCTCCATCCTCCGTCTTCCGTTTCCTTCTCCACCCTGCCTTGTGGGCGTGACCATTACCGAAGCCTCAATGGGGGTTGGAACTTCCCGGCCAATGCTGGGATGGCTATCCACTACATCTCCCCCTTTTGTCTAAATAAGAAAGTTCTAACCTAATACAAGACTATACACAAAGAGATGGTTATCAAATATTGTCCAGGAGTAATGAGGGATAATGACTTAGATAAGTTGGAATTACAATAAGTGCAAACAATATCAAGCAAAAAACACATAGTAAAATCCAGGGAAGTCTAGAGCGTGGGTAGGTGGCATGTTACAAAGATCATTCCAAAAGGTTTCCTATCCTAAAGAACCTGAGTCTAATACATAATATATTCTATCTAAGATATTATATATGTATATATACTAAGTTGTAACTATAACTGCTAATCTCCAACCTCATCAAAGACCTGAGAAGGAATATAATAATACCTGAGAAATGGGAGAAGGATGCAAGCAACTTTCGGGAGTCTTGCAAGAGTAGAACAGAGACAGCTAGCAGCCTGGACAGTCACCTAATGTTTCTCAGCATCCTTGGTGCATTCAAATTGGCTACAGGCCTAGAGTATCTGACAGACCATTTTCAGAAGCAGGAATTCTGAAAGACCATCTTACCCTGTCTTGGCAAAGTGGTTGCTTTCCTTGTGTCCCGCTTGTCTCAAAGGAATAAAATACAGAGCTATAGAGGAAGATGTCCAATATCCTCCTCTGGGCTCGGCATGCACACCCATGGACAATGCACATATATCTACACATGAGAGAGGGGGGGGGAGAGGGACAGAGAGGGGGGAAGAGAGGGAGAGAGGGAGAGGGAGAGAATGGTCAGAAACAACAAAATACAATGCTCACAAGTTAAGCACAGCAGCCATTAGGAACTGAAAGAAAGTAAAGGAATCCTTCTTTCCTCAGAGGCTCCATAGGAGCCAGGCCTCCTAGCTAGATTTATTTCTTTGTGCTTCTGACCTCCCAGACTCACGCTAGGTATGTGTTTGAGCCAGTAAATATTTAGTAATTCACTACAGCAGCAAGAAAATTAATACAAAGACCACAAAACTAAAAATCAAGATATTACTACTACAAAAGACAATTTGATAATTTATTAAAAGGTAAACATACAATTGCTATATAATCAAGCAATTGCATGCCTAGGTACATTGCAAGAGAAAGAAAACATGGTGTTTACACAAAAGCAGTCACAGCACACAGCTGCTTACTCAGAATAACTCAGAACTAGTAACTATGTGAATTAATGGATTAAAGAAAAAACTAAAATTACAATATATGCATATGGTGGAATACTACAACATAGCAAAAAATTAAATTACTGATAAAATAACAAAGGATGGATCTCATTCTGCTGATGGGAGTTTGGACGAAAGTTTGCCTTCTGTATTACTTCATTTATATACATTAACAAGGCAGAGTTAATTCACTCTGATAGAAGTCAGATCAATGGTTGCATAGGAATGTAGAAATGTTGGTATAAAGAAACATAAGCTCTGATGGAAGAAATATTTCACATTTTGATTATGGTGGTAGATACTCAGGTGTGCAAGCATAAAAACAAAAATAGTTTATGAAATTGTCCTAGCTAGCTGAATGATGATTAGTGTAATATAGACCTTAAAATTGGTAATGATGCTAATATACACGAGACTATTAAATTCATGTGGATTTCAAATGCTCCCTCATCTGAAAAACAGTACTGAGAAACTGAATGCACACAATTTATTTGGAGCATTGCAAAACTTTAGAGATTGTTAAAAATAGATAAAACATGAAAATTGCTATTTTTGAGTATTTTGTTGAGGGAGATGGTGTTTCTTTAGGAAAGCCATATGTTTTAGACTACACCAGAAATAATCTATAAAGGTTAAAAAAATCAACAGTTTTCATAATTTGACTAGTGCCAATCAATTTTTCAACTAACTCCATTTAGCTGCCAAGTATTAAAGTATAAAAGATCCACTATTTTCTTACAGTTCAAAAAAACTTAAGTCCTGGGTGAACATACTTTTCCAATGAACATTTTAAAAATTGGGGTAGAATGTGGTTATTATTTTATTCTGTCAATTAAATTTCAAAGATAGTATATACTTTGAAAAGTATTTTTGCATACAAAATGCTGCCGGTTTCAAACACCCTGCATATATTTACATCCCAAATCAGTGTCGCTTTCATCATATGTTACCACAGTAGAATGTTTCTTCTGTAATGAATTCTAAAAAAGAGCAAAAGCAGGGAATTCTCGAGCAAGCAGGCTCTGACCAGCTGCTCAGCTCAGCCTAAGCTCATGGTTTTGATTGATTCAGGTACCTATAATTATCTAAAAAGCAATCGAGATAGAACCAATTTCAATCCAATTCCGGTCACCCCTCAAGGCTTCGTGCCTGTAGAGACTGGTTAAAATGAGGGCTCTGGAATGCTTAGCAACAGCTCCCCTCAGCACAGGGTTGAAGTACTAAAGAAAAACTGAGAAAAAAATCCAATTAAAAGGTCCAACCATGGACCTGCTTTACTTAGTTTCACTTCATAACAGAACTGCAGTTGACTGGAAGAGGAAGGAGCTCTGGGAACCTGTAACACATTTCCATACCACTTTCTTCCTCATTGCATTAAAATCAGAGTTCTGGAATGCTTTAGATTTGGGTGGAGGGCTGGTGGGGAGGTGCACATCTAATGGATAGACATCCAGATTCAGAAAATAGAGCATGTTCTATAAAAGAAGAATAGAGTGGTTTTTGTTTGTTGTTGTTTTCTTTAGATGGGAGGTTTGGGACCAGGAGAAGTGTTTAATAAATTCTTCTTTTTATTATGGAATAATACCTAAATTGCTATAAAAAAAAAAAAGCAACAGCACATGGTATTGCCACCAACTGTGTACCTTCTGCCCTGGGTATTTAGGAAGATGGAAAACAGCCTTTCTTGTTTTGAATGTGTAAATAAATATATGAGAACATCATTACTGTGCCGCACTTAACTTGTTTCTGACCAGATGCTCTTCCTTTGGGGGCCATCAAGAACATCCCATAGAATTTACAAACTTATTCTCTTTAATGGCAATAAGCCCCTTTCTCTTTCATACCCTCCCCCATTCCACTTGTTCTCCAGATCTAACTGTCCCTTTTCCAGCAAGTCCAAGATTAATTTAAAATCCATTAAAATTGCAAATTAACAAAGGATACAATTCATAAGTGTGGCTTTATAGTCTTGCTGGCTATAGCCAAGTCCATATATAATCGAGCAACTGAAAATAGCCATGCTTGAGGGTAGGGAAGACATGTTTTAAATATCTCCTTTGGGCAATGATAAAAAGAAAACATCTTGTTTGTTTCTCCTTAGATCATCCTGTTGTAACCCTCCGTACATCCTGACTGGGAACACAGTACCTAGGATGCTAATATAACTTGAAGCAGAAGAAAAAGAAGGACATTATGTCTCTTGAGTTTTCTTTAACTGTGCTTTTTCCTTTTCTTCTCATTTGTCTGACTCTGAGGCAGAGAATACTGATTATAAAAGATGCATTGGTGCACCCAACTTCAGTCCGTTTTATCCATCTGGGGAGAAAAAGTTTGACAGGCGTGCGTGGGTGTGGGTGTGTGTAGTGAGGATGTATAAGCAGGGATGCGGGCTTGAGAGAGTGAGAGCGAGAAAATGGACTGTGAAAATTTAAGTCCACCCCAAATCCTTATTAACAAGTCTGTTATTTATCTTAACTCATTTTGTAATCAGGGCACACAGGCACCATTTTCTTCCAGCCTTCTCGGATTAGAAAGGCAGAAGCAATAGATCTGAGAGCTATTGTCCAAACTGTTTCGCTAGACCTTGTCTTGGAATGTCTACCAGTAAAATCAATTTTATAGGTGTAATATCCAAAGCAAAGTATAGGAGCTCAAAATGAAGTTTGACAACAGGGGCAGCTATACCAAGCAAGCAAGTTTCATATTCAGTGCATTGCCTTTGGCCCAGATAACTTCATTAACTTTACCCTACTGGTTTTCCCCTAAATCCCCACTATTGGTTATATTTGGGGTTTCCTTGACTTATCTTTCATCTTTTAATTCTTTATTTTCTCTAACTCATCACTTCTTCCTTCTTCCATACCTGTTATCATATGTATATCAGCTACTGAAATTTCTCTCCTTTTTTTCCTTTTACATATATTGGGACTTATTTTCCACTATAAATGTGCACTTCTTCAATCCTTGTGATTGAG
The DNA here is from genome assembly GCF_903995425.1 of Onychomys torridus. Taxonomy (NCBI): domain Eukaryota; kingdom Metazoa; phylum Chordata; class Mammalia; order Rodentia; family Cricetidae; genus Onychomys; species Onychomys torridus. The sequence goes on along the minus strand of NC_050452.1, from coordinate 81,061,123 downwards.
GAGTAATTTCTTTTCTTTTCTTTTTTTTTCACTTTTTTTTTTTTTTGAGACAGGGTTTCACTTTGTAGCCCTGGCTGTCCTGAAACTCACTTTGTAGACCAGGTTGGCCTTGAACTCACAGAGATCTGCTTGCCTCTGCCTCCCAAGGGCTGGGATTAAAGGCATGCACCACCACCACCTGGCTTAAGAAATTTAATTTCTTGCTTGAAGTAGCTAGTACCACCCGATCCTTTTCGTATTAATTTACTTCTCATATAGGGAAGGTACACAGAGCTAGCCCTTGAGGATGTTCATAGGCAAGGAAGCAGCAAGGTCAACCAATGACCCAAAGTAGTGATCTCCATAACCAGTATCCACAGATGATTTTTGTAAGGCTACTGGCACCCACACGATTTAGTTCTCACATATAATCATGATCGTAGATCTGCTCTCTGAAGAAAGAACTGAGACTAGGAGAAGGCTAGCCCAAACTAAGCTCATAGTCACACCATTGGTGAATGTAAAAATTAGGACAGAAACTGAGGTCCTCTAAGAGCTGTCAATTTTATTGATGTTTTTAACATTCGACTCTGGACACAGAGTGGGCCTTAAGTAAAAGCTCACCATACACATGGCTTGAACCAGAGACAATTTCCAACTAAGCAGACTTCATGTATGCATGGCTGCCACAGTAATCATTTTCAGATCACTGTTGAATAACAACACCAAGTGCTAGCCAGTTACTTTTTAGTTGAGTAACTCTACCTTGGAGTTCTCTTTTTCAGTTACTTAAAATAAACAGTATTGAAACAGTTAATAAACTGCAGTCTAGTCACTTCAAGGGAATGAGCTCAAATGGTAAATTTCTCAGTTTCCAGGTTGTTTTCAGCTGATATTGGCTAGTCTCCTCTAGACAAGAATTAAGTGATTTGCTTAAGAAAGAAAAATATTGAGAAATGTTTCCATGTTTTACAGAGCTTAAATCTGTTGGATGTTCACTGTCTTGTCTCAATAGTAACTAAACAGTGTGATGTGACAGATGTTGGAGAAACTTGGGTACTAATTATACATCTCCATTTTTTTTAACTTCTTCAACTAATGAATCTGCTGGTCTTAAAGAACTGGTTATTTTTCTTATTTTCCATGGAGGTATAAGGATAAGGAAGAATGCATATAGATGTATTTGTGTACCCCAGAGCTCAAGTGTTGGAAATTTAATTGAGTGTGTTGGGAGGAGAGACCAGGTGAAAGGTGAAAGGTCAAAGATCTGAAAACCTCTCCTGAGCTGAGAAACTCCAGACAGGGAGGTTAACTTGATTAATAACACAAGCAGGTTGTTAGAATCCAGGGAGCTTCTTATGAGACAATCAATGTGCCAATGCTGCTGGTATTCACCACTTTGGGATTACAGGAGAACTGAGTTACAGGTGCAATTGTCCATCCCAAAAGTCACTTCTTCTGCCCTATAAAAGCCCAGTCCCCCTGTGCCATACATGTCAGCAGAGAGACTGGAATCCTTAAGTTCTTCTGATTAAAAACAGTTCTGCTCATGTAGACGTAGGTCTCCACTTTCTTTTATTTCTATGTTACGTCTATCAATCCCAATCTAACAAAGGCAATCCAGTCTCTGCCCTATAAAGAGATTCATGCCATTATCCCAAGAGTGGGTTGGTAATCGTGAAATTGAGCCTGGTATGAAAGCAAGTTCATCCCCTATTGCTCATCTGCTTCCTTATTATTGAGCCTTCCATCATAGAATGACACAATAAAAAGGATCTCACCTGTTTCGAACACAAAGGTCCTTGAGCTCACAGATAAGAGCTAGGGAAGTTTGGGTAAAACACTCAGGGATGTGTGTTTGAGGTTGTCTCCTCAAAGGAAGAGATGGATAACGTGTTCTGTGCCCAAAAGGTTGGGAATGGAGTTGGCTAATAGCCTAAGTGACCCTTGTGCTATCTGTAGGGCCAGGCCATATCTGGCTCCCCCAGGCTCTCACAAGCAAGACCAGAGATGACTAATAGTCTAGGTGACCTCTGTGCTATATGTATGACTGACACCACACCAGATCCTCCCCTAGACCCTTAAGATAACAAAGGTAGCCTATCTATAGAGCCCATCTGCATGGAAGAAGTGGCATGTACTTTGAGAGGAGTTTCAGTGTAATTATGCCTCATTGTGCACACAGGAGTGTGTAATATCAGGAAACATTTTCCCAATTTGTACTGTACTTAAATATGCCTAAAATAAACCACCTGATGTCAGACTCTTAGCTTGAGCCAACACCTGCTACCGACTTGTGTTGAACTGAACATCCTTCTTGTCTCATGTTACTTGTTATTCTGATGGCCCTCATGTTTTCAGAGACACTCCCCACTCTGACTGACACACACACACACACACACACACACACACACACACACACATGTGCACACTCTCACTCACCAAATGCCAAAGCCTGGGTATTACACTTCCAGCCTCCAGAGCTATGGGTAATAAGATACTCATAGAAGTTTCTCAGTCTGTGGTATTGTTACAGCAACACACACGGCACAAAGATAACTGATACCAAGCCGAGGAGGTTAAAAATGAATCCACACTATCATTTTCCTTTGAGTAACCATTTTAGTGTATACTGTAAGGTTTATTCTATGGGGGGGGGGGATTCTGTGTTTATCAAATATTGTTTCTCCAGTAAATGAGTTTCATAAATCCAGTCTGTGCAGAACCTATTAACTTAGAATTGCTTTATTTGGCCTTGTCTTGCCTCTTCCTTCCTATGAAAGGCTTGAGCTCTGTTTCACCATGACATATTGGAGTTTGAATCTTCCCAGTCCACCCTTCCATGGCAGCATTACCACTCTTCCTGCATCTTTCATTTTTTTCCAGATTTCTTATTCTTTAAAATCATCTTTTTCCATTATTTTCTTAAATGCAACTATCAGAACATAAAATAATAGGTATGTCTGAACCATGATTTTCCACATGAGGATTTTGTGTTGAACTTTGCTTCATTCCGTTCCTCATGGTTACTAGAATTCCACCTGCCTCCTGTGGACTCATCACTGTCCTCAGAGAGGAGTCTATAGTTTCTGAACTGCAATTAATAGATCTCAGCCTATATGTTAAAGGTATATCTTGGATTATTTTCTTTGCAAATGCATAGGAGCATTATTTTATCTCTAAGGATCACTTTCAATTCTGTCCACTAATAAATCCATAAATTCATGATGTTTCCCACAGTTTACCCATATAGGCTCAGAACGTCTTTTTCCAGAAGAGCTTAGGATCAGTGGGAAACTTGGGAATTCCACTGTGAACACTTCCTGTTCCACAGAGTTTGTGAAGACAATAGTAAGACAAGTCTATGAGCTGAACTGATACTGAATTATTGAATACTTTATTAAAATGCAACAATTCACAGAAGAGAATTAAATATTGCATTGTTCTTTAAATTAACACATAAAAGTTCTGAATTGATATGATGTGAAAAATGAGTGAATTAAATCAACTCTGGAGAAGATACAGCAACTTGTAGGGATCCTTAGCCATTCACAGTGAGACCCCATAGGAAACTTCCCCTTCTTAACAAAGATGAAGAGTAAACAGTTTCCTCAGTGTGAATCAAAAATCCCTTTCAAATCTGTTCTTCCTCCAAAGCTACCAGGTTAAACTGTCTGGGTGCCATTGTCCCTTAATATTTACAACCAATTGGAAGCACAAAATCTTTTACTTACAATCAATGAGCATGGTAGAGAAAAGATAAGAACATATGGTTGATATATTGTGCATCCCAATAAACTTTTCTGGGGGTCAGAGACCAGAACAGCCACTATATTAAACATAGAGGTCAGGCAGTGGTAACATGTGCCATTAATACTAGCATTCAGGAGGCAGAGATCCACTTGGATCTCTGTGAGTTCAAGGCCATACTGGGAACAGATCCAGACACGGTGGTGCACACTTTTGATCCCAGCACTTGAGATCTCATGTCTTTGCTTGGGAAAGACACATTCCTTTAATCCCAGGCAGTAATATGGCAGGACACAGAAAGGTATATAAGGCGTGAGTATACAGGAAGTAGCCCTCTCTTTGGCTGAGGATTTCTAGCAGTAAGAACATGGCTGGCTTTTGTCTGCTTCCCTGATCTCTCAGTTTTTACCCCAATAGCTGGCTCTGTGGGGTTTATTTTTTATTAATAAGACCATTTAGTAATTTGTCTTACGAGAACATTTCAAAAGTTTTACTTGGTATGTTAAGAAAATATTAACAGAAAGAAATGTAGCTCTACAGAATGTGACCTATAAATGATTTTATGTTTTTAGAGCTTACATTACCTATTTCATCCAAATAGGTTCTTGTCAGCTTCTATCAGTTATTAGCATAAGATTTCTTACTTAGTTTTCTCCCTGGGACACCCTCAGGGTCAGTGCATTATAAAGTATATCTTGATTTGATCAGTGGAAGAAGAGTAGACATAAATACAGATAAATGCAAAGACATAGATAGTTCTGAAAGCTCAGGGATTTAAAAGGACTCCAACCAATTTAACTTTGCTTTGTTATAAAGTGCATAATTGTGTATTCATACCAGATCAGCTTGACACCTAGGAGGCAGGCTCCCAGGTACACCCGTAAGTGAATTACTGGATTAAGTAAGGTTAGTCTCTGAGACTATCAGTTAGGTGCTGTATCGATTAAGATAAATTAATGTGAGAAGATACATTTTAATTGTGGATGGAGCCACTTCCTGATGGAGATCCTGGACTATAAAAAACAGAGATGGCAAGGCGAGCACTGTCATGCATGAATTAATTCTTTGCTCTCTGCTCTTGGTTAGGGACAGAATGTGACCAGTTCTCTGAATCCCCCTCTGCTCTCACTTCTCTGCCAAAATGGACTGGAGCTCAAGTTCTGAGCCAATCAAACCCTTTCATCCCTAAGTTGCTTTCTTCAAAGAAACTAAGACATAAGATCAATAGTTATGACACTTATTGGTAGCATGGATGTATATAGCCAATGGCTGTCTATTGTAGACATTTCTTGGTTCATACTTGAGGCAGATGTTTGTTGAACCCTGTGGCCCATCCTCTCACTTCCCCATGGGACTTCACAGCAGCAGATGTTGTGAAAGCTGCAAGCCTCTTCACCCACTCAAGCCCCAAGTCTCCTCAAGCAAGCACTCCACAAGCTAAAGGCATCAGCAGCAAATGGCATGGAGTCCCAGAGTCTTGGTCCTTTGGAAAGGTGTTCCCAAGGTCATTCTGCAATCATCCCTCAGAGGATCCACACTAGGACTGAGTTTCATAACTCAACACCATCTCACTCCATACACCTTCCCTCCTTTCTCACCTCATCTTCCTCATTTTAGCCAAAGCACCATTTCTCATCACCACAAACAATACAAATAAAATAAAACAACCCACAGGCTTTGTGTCAGGTTCTGTCTTAAAGGGACCCAAGCTAGCACACTACCTGCTCTTCACATTCACCAGCACGCTTACTGAACAGTCCATTTCACTTCCATTTAAAAAGTGGCAAATTAAGGCAATAGCATTTAACAATGATAAGCATGACTGCTAATACCAAACAAAAACAACAAAAACAACAACAACTTTTGCTCGTTAAGAACAGCCTGGTGAAGAAGAGAGTGACAAACACGATATCAAGCTGTCACCAAAGCTGTGGGAATACAGACCTGGTGTGGTAGAATGGACAGATCTGAAGAAGAGGGACTTCATGTATGACAAGAAGTTACACACCATTAAGCTGGTCTTCACTTATAAGTAACTATATTCAAAAACGAAAAGTTTGTGAGTAAATTTAACACATGGTTCTCATGGCTTAAAGGCAGAGCAAGGTCATGGTAGGTATAACACCATCCTGCCTCCATGACTTTATTTTGGACTGATTAAGAAGAAAGCAGAGGAATTAAAGAAACACTTACTAAGGTATTGCCTTTATGGCTTAGACTGGCTTACAGGCCAGGGGATGTCCTTCTGTGGACTCATTCTGTCCTAACTGACGATGAACCCACCCCAGCACCCTGAGTGCGACACCTACCCTGGGATGCTGGTGGTGGTGGTGTGTGTGTGTGTGTGTGTGTGTGTGTGTGTGTGTGTGTTCTCCATACAGAGTTGGGGAAAGCAAGCTGTATACTCCCACCATGTTGGACAGCAATTGCTAAGCTCTGATGCAGTCTGAGTCAGCACAGCCTCCCCCAACTCCTGTTGTTTCTGCTTCTCTTGCCTGTGAGGACGTCAAGAACTTTCAGTCAGTGTGGCTTTTACTGTGACATGACGGTGTAGGACACTATTATGTACCTAATGGCACCCAAGAAAATCTTACTCTGGGTTCTCTTATTTGAATTAGACACTGTCTCACAAACAGGGAGTCCCAGAAGCGTGAGTCTCAAGGGCAATTCATAACCACTGAAAAAGAATCGAGATAAAACCCATGGTTCCCTGTCTGTTCGAGAAGAAGAGGGCATTCCACGCTGTTCTGCAGATCTCTAGTGAGTGAGTTTCAGTCACCCTTGGTAGTAGCCAGTGAGAGAACACACCCAATACAAGAAATTCATCCTCTATTTCTGGTTAGTAGTTAATGATGTCTATTTTCAATAGTAGTTAATATTATCTATTTTTGATAGTAGTTAATGTTATCTATTTTTCAATAGTAGTTAATATTATCTACTTTCTTTTTTCTTTTTTCTTTTTTTTTTTTTTTCCAACTTGAGGAACCAATGAGTTTATTTGGCTTACAGAGCATGGATGGGAGGTTACTTACAGGAATGTGGGTGACCCCAGAGCAGTCACACCATGAAAACATCTCATGCCAGCACGGATGATGATGTCCCCCATATCTGCAAAGATGGAACCCTCTCCTGCTTCAGTTAATCTTCTGCAGGCTACATATTCTACCATCTCCTGAGACCATGAGGCCATGTGCAATTAGGACAGTTACAATGGCCGAGAGGTGCAAAAGGGAAGAGCTGGAATCAGGGGGGCCAAGCGACCCTCCCCACCTCCTCCTTTCTTGACTGAATGTCACAGGCAACAGACTCGATCTTGAGGGTCTCTTACAGGTCGTCACAGCGTCTTTGATGATGGCCATGACGCTTGGACGACAGCACACTACTCAAGGCTATTCTCACCACTCAGAGGCCGGAGCTGGGCAAGGAGCCTGTAGTCTCCCCTGGAGCCTGTAGTCTCCCCCGGAGCCTGGCTTACTTCCTGCTGAGCTCTTTAGCCGGGCTGGTAGCCGCTTCCACCGCACTCCTGGTAGCTGCTCGAAGGCCGCCCTGCTCTAGGGCGTGAAGACCATGGATGGTGGTTCCAGCTGGTGTGAGCACATCTGTCCGAAGCTGGGCTGGGTGCTTTCCTTCCTGCTGCAGCACTTTGGCTGTCCCCAGCAGGGTCTGGGCAGCAATGCGGTGGGCGAGGCTACTGGGCATGCCCATCTTGATGGCACCTTCAGCTAGGGCCTCCAAGAATGTGCACACAAAGGCCACACCACTGCCACTGAGGCCAGTATGGATATCTACGTAGGACTCAGAAACCTCTATGCACTGCCCACAGGCCTCCAGCAAGTTCTGCAGGAGCTTAGCGTCGTCATTCCCAGCATTGTGGCCCCGTGCCATCACCATGACCCCCTCCTGGACTATGTAGGGTAGATTGGGAGAGACTCGCAATACTTGTGTGTTCGGGGACAGCAGCTCCTCCAGAGAGCTCAGAGAGATGCCAGCAACCACAGATACCACGATGTGCTCAGTGGTGACTACAGGGGCCACCTCTCCCAGAACCTCTGGCAGGACTTGAGGCTTGGTAGCAAAGATGTTAAGTGAACAGTTCTGCAGTACTTCCTGGTTGGAGTGAGTAGTCTGGCAACCCAGAGCCCTGAAGTAGCAGAGATTCTCATCTGTTGGTGCACTGGCCAGCACTTGCTTAGCTTCCACTTTGCCTGCTTGTATGAGGCCTTGGGTGATGGCCTCCGCCATGCGGCCTGCGCCCATGAAGCCCACACGCAGAGGTTCAGACCCTGCCGCCGGTATCGTGCTCCCGGCTGGCCTTCTCCAATATTATCTATTTTCAATAGTAGTTAATATTATCTATTTTTAATAGTAGTTAATATTATCTATTTTTAATAGTAGTTAATATCATCTATTTTCAATAGTAGTTAATATTATCTATTTTCAATCACTATTAAAAGATAAGTTGGTCCCCCTACTCCTCTCCCACTTCTCTTTTTCTGTTTGAATAACTGTGTGTTATGATAAATATAACTTTGATCATAGTAATAAGTAAACTACATAAGGCCTACATATCATATATTTATTTATCATTATGTTGTATACATTGAATATATATGTTTTTATTTGTCAGTGGAGCTATACTTCATTTTTAAAGTTAATTTAGAAATTGTTTTAGAATCTACATTACTATTGGGAAACCACTATCAATGTGATTAGAAAGCCAGGCATGATAGTAAACACTTATAGTCCTAGTACTCAAGAAACTGAGGCAGGAAGATACTAAGTCCCAGGCTAGCCTGGACTCTATAGGGACACTGTCTCTAAATCATACCAGAACAAAACCAAGTATGGTGTTGTCTGCCTGTAGTTTCAGTTACTCTGGAAGCTGATTCCTGGGATGGCCAGCAAGACAAGCTTGCTTTGTGACCTCTAGGCCAGTGAGAGACTCTGTCTCACAAAAACAAGGTAGATAGTTCCAGAAAAATGAAACCAGAGATATTCTCTGGCCTCCATGTACACACACACACACACACACACAAATTAGAAGTCAGTCTCTTTTTATGATGGGAAAAGATGCTTGGACAGTTCCCAGGCAGTTAAAGCCATGCATCTTTCTCAGAGTAAATATTCAGTGCTGATAGATCCTATTGTCCAAGGAGTTTTCATAAATCAAGAACAAAATCCCTAATGTTCAATCTATTTACCTAATGAAACTATTAAATATGCAAAAGACCTTTAGGCACTAAAAATTAACATTACTGTAACCATCCAGACTTACATAGTAAATCAACATTTCCCTAAACATTTGAAAATTGACTACGAATGTATTTAAATTATCTTAAAATTCAGTTTAAGTTTATAAAGTATTACATTATAATTTTCTAATGTGTTTGTGTCTAAATGCCTTAAATGGCTTACCAGTTAAAAATACTTGCTGCAGCCAGGCTGTGGTAGCTCATACTTTTAATCCCAGCACTTGAGGAGAAGCAGGTGGATCTCTGTGAGTTTGAGGCCAGCCTGATCTACAGAGTGAGTTGCATGACAGCCAGGGCTACACACATAAACCCTGTCTCAGAAAAATACATGTAAAAACATTTGCTGCTGTTGCAGGGAACTAAATCCAGTTGTTAGCACTCATTTCAAGTGGCCTGTAACTTCAGCTCCAATGGGATCCAATGTTTTCTTCTGGCCTCTTCAGGCATTCCCCCATACACACACAAATAAAAAGAAAATAAATCTAAAAGGAAAATTATTCTAAGTATATGAACAAAATAACAATTTATATTTATTATTGCAATTATAGAAAAATAAATTAACATTTCTGCATTTGTTATCCACAAGTGTATCTTTTTCCTCTGTCCTCTCTATTTTTACCCTGTTACATATTTTGTTTGTAAATATGAGTTACAGTGAGCCTAGCCTTCGTACCTTCCTGCCAGCAGCCTTAATAGGAGAAAATGAAATGTTCAGTGGAGAATTCTGAGTTGTCTGCCTTAAGAGTTCTGATTGGACTGCAGGACAAAGATACACTCAACTTCCTCTCCCTGGCATCAGTGATGTGCTGTCACTGCTGTGAACTGACCTGGAAGCTAGGTATGGTGATATTTTAATTGTACTGAAATGTGATTTTATTTGTATGTTAATAAATAAATAAAGTTGCCTGGGGGTCAGAGCTAATAGCAAGCCATAGCAGAAGCCAGGAGGTGGTGGCGCACACCTTTAATCCAGATCACATGACAGACAGATCTCTGTGTGTTCAAGGATACCGCCAGCATGGAGACACACGCCTTTAATCTCAATATCAACCATAGAGACCTGGAGGTCTGTACAGACAAGCAGTGATGAGGAGGTCATGTGGTTGGATTTACAACCAATGAGAAGGCAGAACAGAAAGCCAATAAAAAGACAGACACACAGGAAGTAGGTCTCTGGCGGAGGGGAAGGACAACAGCAGCAGCGGGAAGAGTAAAATGGCAGGTTTAAGTCTCAGCTCTTAGCTACTGCTCTGACCTCTGGGGCTTTTAACTCTGCACCTGGCTCTGTGTTTCTTATTTAATATGACTATTACATCTACAGCTAGGGACTTTAAATAAAATGATTCATTGTCTCACAATTTATGTGTGTTGAGAATCAGGGCGGAGCTTAGCTGCATTTGCAGTTTGCGTCCATTCTACACCAAGGTACCATTCACACAGGCGGTCAGCACAAGCAGGCCTAGGTGAGCTCGCAGGCTTGTTTTCAGTACAGACAGAACTGAGTTCCTCTGGACTACAGGTCTCTGTTCCTCAGCCAGGAACCAGCCTTGTCTCTCTGCCACAGGGCTTCTACAGGGGTGCTCACAGTAGGAGCCATGACAGCAAAGAAGCCAATGAACTCAGAGAGGTGCAGTGGAGCATGGAACCCACGACCTCTCCATCCCAAACTCTAGGGAAGTATGCCACTGTTCCCCACAGTCTTCACTGGGTGTTAAAGACTGGGTCCAGCCCTCAGTCAAGGGGAGGGAACACATGAGAATGGGGTACTCGGAAAGGAAGATTAGCCTACAGCAGTGGGAAATGTATTGACATCGTCTCGTCTCCATGCCTCATTATAATTAGTAGATCTAGAAGTCCCATCTCCTTAGAGATAAAGGATGAATTATATGGAATCAATAAGATGTAAAAAGGGGACAAATTGGAAGGGTGACATAGAGGGGGGTATTGGTCTGGAGAAGTTAGAAGGGGAAGATGGGAGTGCATTGTGTTAATTCATTCTCTATTCAATCTCATCAATTTGTCTCAATCAAACTTTCAAAGAGTGGATCTAAAAATACTGTTTAAAATATATTTGGCTAATCTGCCTCAGTATCCCCAGTTGGAATCTCTGTCTACTCCATTACCGTGTGTGACAACAGGTGCCTTCTAGAGGTGATCATCATTACTGGCTGCTGCTTTCCATACATGGCTACATTTTCAGAAACCATTTGTTTTATTCACTCTTATTTATACTATATATCTGCTCTACCAGAGAGAAATTAATATAGCTATAATTTATAAACAATATATGCTTACTAGGAACCACAAAACTTTTTTTGATTCTTAACCTCTTTAAAAGTATCACTATTTTTTTAATTAGCCCTGACATTGGGAAAATCAGTATGAAAGTTTCTCAAGAAACTAGAAATAGAATTGTCATATGCCTTTGCTATCCCACTATTGATATACTCCTGAATGAGTCAAAGTCAGCACATAAGGGGGATTCCTTCATAGCCATGCTTATTGCAGCAGTATCCACAATATCCAAATGCTGATATCAACCTAGATGCCCATCAATAGAAAATGATGAAATAGATGTGTGTGTGTGTTTGTGTGTGTGTGTGTGTGTGTGTGTGTGTGTGTGTGTTTTATTCAGCCATAAAGGAGAAAATATCACTGAAAAGTAAGTGGTTCATCATATTACACTAAATAAGCCAGATGTAGAAAGATAAATATTTTATCTTTCTCCCATTTTTCTCTCATATATTTTTCTCTCATACATGAAGGCTAGAGATAATTTGTAAAAAGATATGACAGGGACTAAAATTCTTGCTGGAGAGATGGCTCAGAGGTTGAGATATGACAGGGACTGAAGAGGTGGCTTAGTGTTTAAGAGGGAGGGGGCAGGGGGGAGGAGGAGGGGGAGGAGGGAGATGGGGAGGAGGGGGGGGAGGAGGAGGGGGAGGGGGGAGGGGGAGGGGGGAGGAGGAGGGGGGAAGGGAGATGGGGAGGAGGGGAAGGAGGGAGATAGGGAGGAGGAGGGGGAGGGGGAGCAGGGGGAGGAGGGGGAGGAGGGAGGGAAGAGGAGGGAAAAGAAGAGGAGGGGAGGAGGACAAAGAGGAGGAGGGGGAAGGGAGAAAAGGAGGAGGGGGTAGGAGGAGGAAGTCTGGCCTTCAGGGATGAAATACTGGTCTTGTTGTAGGAGAGAATACTAATAACTCCTAAATCCTCAAAGTTTGAGAATGGTATGGGATGACTTTTGTTTTTAGGGTCAACTTTCAAGCTAACATTTTAATCTAGTATTAACATTTGACATGACATTTTATCTTACTTTTTAAATGATGTTTTGCAATCCACAAACCACGCCTACCACATGAAATGCAGTCCAGCAAGTGAGCCTAACTGTTCCGAGTTCTCTAACGAGGAAACGAAAAGCTTCTCGACTTAAGTCTCAGTGACCCTGCTAACAAAATTGTAAAACTCACATCAGGTCAATGAACATTGTCAAACAATCTTTATGAGAACCTCTTGTTTCTCATAAAACTGCAAACTCCTGTTATTTTCTCTGTGTGAGCATCAGCTTCTTGGAGTCTAGTTATGCAGACACTCTGTCCCCTATGTCCTTGCCTACTTAGAACCATTTTGTTGTTGCTGTGTGCTTGCTTTGGGGTTTTGTTTATTTTTTTTTATTTTGCTTCCATATATCTTTAATTAGCTTTCAACTACATTCAAAGTAGTGGGTTTAACCATGGTATTGTCATACATGGTTTGTCCCTTCCCCTGGTCCTCTGTGACCTCAATGACCTCCCACCGGTCCCCTGAAACACACATTAGACTCCCTTCTGCTTCCATGCTGCACACATCCTGTTATCCCTTTTCCCCAACCCACTTTAAAATGGTCTGTTTTCATGGCCTATATCATGCATATGTGTAAATCTAGGACCTGCATTCTAGAGACTTTACAGATACAGACTTTATCGTTCTGTATCTCTCTCATCTTGCTTAGCATCATTTTCCTGCAAATCTTATCATTTCCTTTTTCTTTACAGCTGAAGAAAATTCCACTGTGTGTGTGCCACATTTCTTTTATTTATTTACTTAATTATTTGTTTGTTTGTTTGTTTATTGGTTTTTCGAGACAGGGTTTCTCTGTGTAGCTTTGCGAACTCACAGAGATCCATCTCCCTCTGCCTCCTGAGTGCTAGGATTAAAGGTGTGTGCTACCACCACCCAGCAATGCCACATTTCTTTATCCATTCATCTGTTGGTGGACATATAAGTTGATCCCACATCTTAGCTATTGTGAATAATGCAGCAATGGTGTGGATGCACTAGTATCCCTGTGGCAGCGCTTAAAGACCCTTGGATGTATGCCTAGGAGTGGTGTAGCTTCATCACGGAAGCTCTATTTTTAGTTTTTTGAGAAACATCCATAATGACAGCTGTACCATTTTACAGGTCGTTCCACTAACAGTGAACAAGACTGTTTAGAGAAAATGTCTTACTAAGTGTCCTGGCTGGCCTTGGACTCTATGGCAAACATTGTTGTATGATCACCCAATACTCACCTCTATTCTTGCTTCTTCATGTTAAGTTCTATATCAAATGAACTACAAAACCAGTGGTCCTCTAGGCAATGAGGTAGAAGTTGCTTAATCCACTTACAATTGAATTCTGATGTTAGAATGTTCTTCTAGAGCAGTGGTTCTCAACCTTTGTAATGCTGTCACCCTCTAATATAGTTCCTCATGTTGTGATGACTCCTGACCATAAAATGATTTTTATTGTTACATTGTAACTGTAATTTTGATATTGTTATGAATCATAATATAAGTACTTTTGGAAACAGAATTTTGTCAAAGGTGTTATGATCCACTGGTTGAGAAACACTGTCTTAGAATATTCTTCTAGAGGAATTCAAACCAAGACAATAACAGGAAGGTAGATTCTTGTAGCACTATATGAAGAAAGTCTTTCCTATGGTGAATTGGTACAAATGCAAGAGGAAGAGAGTACAGATTGTATCATCACTTAGATGGTTGGAGAGGCAAGGGGACAATGGTACCGACAATGGTATCTGATTGCTTTGCCACTGACACGAAAACAGAATAAAATCATGAAGTCAGCTCCAGGAAATTTTCAACTCAAAACTCAGTGTCATTGGTCTGTTATACCTGTGTTTAAAGACCCCCTCACCTTCCACAGCCAGAGGACAGCCAGCCAGCCTAAGTTAGTCAGGCTACAGATCATATTGTGAATGTAACAGTTGAAAAGGCTGAATATATAATATTGGGAATTCCCTATGCCAACATTGTGGTCCTGGTAGGGAAAGGAGTACACCTAGAATCTAGAATAAGAGTGACTAGGTGTGCTCACATAAAATCTTGAACTAATAATCTCCTGAAACTCCTTACCTAGCAGAACCAGCTCTGTCCTCCATGGTAGAAGATCATAACCTGGACCATGAAAAAGTCGCTCCATCCTCCATAGTAGAAGATTATGACCTGGACTATGAAAAAAATCACATCTGAAACAATTTGCTTACAAGATAACATCTGACCACTTCAACATCTGCACTCCACCCTGGCTCATGCCTTCTCTACAGGTGGTTTTAAAACTTTACCATGCATCTGTATCCCCTAAAGGATTTATCACATCACAGATAGACAGGTCCACACTCTGAGATCCTCTTCTAACAAGTCCCAGATGGTTGCACTGGTCCAAGGACAACACTTTCAGAACTCCAATGTAGAAAAGTGGTCAGGACAACTCTCAACCCAGCTCAGACTAAGGCAAATGTCACAGAACTTAAATAGCCATGATCAAGAATGGATCTGAGGTACAGATTAGTTAGGAGAGAGGCAGATGTTAAGTGGCTTGTTAATCTGTTGACCTGCAAACTTCAAACATTCTCCCATGCCTCACAACCCACATAGATGGGTCAGTCTCACCTGGCTGCTACAGCAGTTCTAGAAGCAGGGAGGTTATGGTGGGGGGTGGGGTTGCTATGTGAAGCAGAAATGCCTAAAAATGGTCATGGTAGAAAGAAAATTGATGATGGACTCAGAGGCTTCTGTTAAAATAGATTTGGAAGACATTACCAGAAAACCCACCAATTATGCCCCTCAGGAAATATCCAGATAAACTCCTTTTATTAAGGAAGGAGCCAGATTGGTGTGTGCAGGTATCTTCCCTTTATAAGTCAAAGACTACAACAGAAATATTCCTATAAGAGTCTGGATCCTTAGTGTCAGTAGAAAAGATGGGATTCAAAAATAAGAAATAGCTAGTCATAGCATTGGAAACACTTGGGAAGCACTTGGGCATGGGTAACAGCTGGAGCACCAAGCAGCCTTCACTCTTGGAAGTACATAGCCACTGCTGATCTAGAAGCTCCAAGAGGCAAACTAGGTGGGGAAGACCTATGGGTACCATACCACACACATAACCAGAAAAGACCAAAAATAAGTAGAAGGTTGATATCAGACGGCATGGCAAAAAGTCATGATTCTTCATCTGGGCTCCCTATCTGAGTCCATTCACATTGCTCAAAAGTGACATGGGGTGGGTCCGCAGGAAGCATCGTAAGTTTTCCAATAAAATGAAGCTGCAGCTGCTCTCTAACTGTATCGGCCAAAAGTGATGCTGCTGCCTTTGGATCATCATCAGTTGTACTTGCCGACTTACGTGCTTTCAGAGAAGTACCTGGAGCAGGTGTGCCTCGGATAACCACAGATGGAAAAAAGCCTGGAAATCGCAGAAGCTTCCGCTAGACAAAAACCACAGTAAATGAGGACTCAAAAAACTTTTAGGGAAGGTTTGAGAGACACAAGAGAGTAGGTAACCTAGGCCAGCAGAGGTGCTAGCTGTGGGTACAGAGCAATTAGGATGCATAGACGTAGTGGATAGCCATCCCAGCATTGGCCGGGAAGTTCCAACCCCCATTGAGGCTTCGGTAATGGTCACGCCCACAAGGCTGGGCAGAGGAGGAAGCTGAAGACTCAGGATCGGGAGGAGGTCTTGCTCTTGGTTCTGGGATGCTGGACGCAGGAGGTAGACGGAGCAGAGTTCTCCAGAGAACACCGGCAGACTGCGCCATACCTTTGCCAGACCCTACAACCTATTCCTTCATTTGTAAGTTACCCCACTAAATAAACCTCCCTTTTAACTACGTGGAGTAGCCTTAATAATTTCACCAATACATAACAGTGGGAAAAATGACCAGTTTCACTCACAAAAGCAACACTAGCTATAAGAACGGGGTCCATCCTTTGGACCATTCTACTAACTCACTCACATTAAATGGTTGGGGTTGGGTTTTTTTTTGTTTTGTTTTGTTTCTTGTGGGGGTAGTTAGTATTTTGTTTATCCAGCACTGTAACCAGAGCCACAAATTCCAAGAATACATAACAGAAAAGAGTAAACTCATCACAGGTCAAAAATGCATCTTAGTGGTGCCAAGAAGGGACTGTGGCAGATTGCCAATACTACAACCATAGCTTCTCAGCCTCAACCATCTGTTTGTGAGAGCCTGGCTTCCAATTGCAGAACCTTCTACTCTTTGCCTGATGATGTTCTCTGTCTACCAACCCTTCTCTGCTTCCATCTAGAGCAGATGAAGGAAGGAGCCCTTGAAAACAAATGCCTACAAGGTCAGTCCTCAACCAAAGACAAGTGGGTAGGAGATTATATATATATATATATATATATATATATATATATATATATATATATATATATATATATATATATATACATCTCCCTCTTCCTTGGGTGGGAGAATCCTGGTGATTAAGTTCCATTTCTTTTCATACCATAGAGAGCATGATAAAATATATTTGCCCCTTTTCATCCTTCCCTGTTTCCCTTCCTCCTCTCCCAAATACAAAAGGTAAACAGTTTTGTGTTTTCTACAAAGAAATGAATGTTAAGATATACACGTAAGAGAAGGGAGAATTAAACGTTTTCTTTGGACTCTGGCATAGTCCACCACCAACGATGGGCATCTGATGGAGATTAGAGCATGTTATGTGCCAGACAGGCACCAAGAATGGGTATAGGGTGACAGTCTCTAAGTCCTTCTCTCTCACATGAGATTTAAGAATTATCATGTAAAATCAGTGAGGGGTCAAGAGCCCTGCCGAAAGTAAGAGGCAATGTCACTGTTGGGTCTGCTGGGGGCTGACAATGATGTCAAGACTCAAGATGGGATCAGCTGTCTATGTGGAAGCTCATGGTAACCTGCCCATGCCAGGAGACTTGACCACACATTCCATCAGATGTAACTTCTGTAGGCTATTCTAGAAGGCTGGCTTGCAATTGAGGGTCAGAGAACATTGCCCAGATGTTCAGGAGAACTCCAAACCCCATGAAGATCAATTTCCACTTATCTCACCACTGTGGGAAGTCCCCCAGACAAGCCCCACGGTTGAATCCAGATGTCACTGTTTAAGTGAAAGAGAAGAAAAGTCATCCTCGTAGAAAGGAAACTGTAACTTGATGGCTGTATGAAATGGCATCGCTTTAAGTTCAAGCAGAAAAAGACCATTTTACCTGATAAGTATACTTTCTGGCACTGTGGAGTCCACACCATCCAGGAAAGGGACTTGGTGTGAATATCACTGTGCAGAAATTGAATATTTTCAAGAATAACTGAATTTACCCTTCTCTCACTTGTTAAGGGGAAATCACTTTTCGTGGTGTGGCTTGACCTCACCCACATGAGTAAGTACATGTTTACATTTACACTTTGCAGAGATATGAAGAAAGTGAAAGGCGAGTGGATTGGTTTGGCTTCACACAGGAAAGCTCTTTGGATGCTGTTGGTCCCACAGACCCAGGACTAGGACAGAAGCAGGCAGAACGTGGCTACAGGACTCCAGACTTCAAGAACAAAATAATGACCTTCCTTATCCCTTCTCTTCTCCAGGAAAATGTTTTCTCTGTTCCTAACTGCTCTTATATATGTGCTATGCCTTTAGACAATTCAGCTACTCAGAACCAAATCCTATTAGACGAAAGAATCTCACAGAAAGGAAAACCCCAGCTACTGTTAAGAAGTGTGTTCAGAAGTATTTAGTGTATTAAAATTATTGTTAAATTATGGAATGGGTCTCAACACAGAAATGGGAAAAAGGAATGCAACCTCAAGGTTACTAATTCACAGAATATGAGTTCCAAATCGATGTCACTATTAAACAAAACACTTCAAAGCATGGCTCTGTAGGGTATTCAGCAAAGTACTGTCTAGAGAAAGGTAATACCACATTCAAAATTTCCTTACAGGCTGTGGTGGTTTAAAAAAAATGGCACCCAAAGGCAGTGGCACTCTTCAGAGGTATGGCTTTTTTGAGTAGGTATGGCCTTGTTGAAGGCAGTGTGTCACTGTGGAGGTGGGCTTCAAGTCTCATATATGCTCAAGATATCGCCTGGTGACATAGACCACTTTCTGTTGCCTGTGCAAGATGTAGGACTCTCAGCTACTTTCCAGCACCATGTCTGCCTGCATGCTGTCGTGTCTCACCATGATGATAAGACATTGAACCTCTGAACTGTAAGTGAGCCAGCACAATTAAATGTTCTCCTTTATAAGAGTTGTAGGGGCTGAAGAGATGGCTCAGGGGTTAGGAGCACTGACTGCTCTTCCAAAGGACCTAGGTTCAATTCCCAGTACCTACATGGCAGCTCACAACTGTCAGTAACCCCTGTTCCAGAAGATCTGACACCTTCACACCAATGCACATAAAATAAAAATTAAATAAATTTAAAAAAAAATGAGTTGTCATGGTCACATTATCTCTTCACAGTAATAGAAACCATAACTAAGACAGAAGTTGGTACCAAGAACTAGGTTATTGCTGTGATAGGCCTGACTATGTTTTTGTTTGAAGAATATGAACCTTGGGATTGTAGGTTAGAAAAGCAGTTGAATGTTTTAAGTGCTGCTTAGCGGATCATCCTAGTAGGAGCATGGAAGACAATGGTGCTAAGAGTTATTTTAACTGTGGAGGGCTCACTCAAGAGGTTTCAGAGGAGAACTTTAGTATGTTGCTTAGAGATCATTCTTGTGAAATTTTGGCTACCTTTTGTGCTTGGATAAAGAGTCTTCCTGGGGGCTAAAGTGAAGAATTTTGGATTAATTCTCTTGGCAGAGGAAATCTCAAACAGCCTAGTATAGACTCCATTGTGTGGTTACTAGTGTTAACTCTAATGAAGATTATAATGAGGAGGGGCAAGCTGAGCAGAGTAAATTACAATATGTAAGTTTTGAGGAGAAAAGGAGCACCAGCAAGTGGAATGGAGCTAAGTCCTGAGTTCAAGGAGATAAACAGATTAAGAAATGGAATAAAGGCAGTGGTGACCTCAGGGCAAGATCCCACCCAGCTAAGTTTCAAAGGGAATTAAAGAAAAGCTTAGAGCCAGGTGTGGTGGTGCAGGCCTTTAATCCCAACACTAGGAAAGTAGAGGCTGGCAGATCTCTGCCTCTGAGGCCAGCCTGGTCTACAAAGCAAATTCCAGAACAGCCAAGCTTAGGCAGTGGAGGAAACATAGGAAACAGAAAGCTGGTAAAGACATAACAAATGAGGGGGGGGGGCATGGTCCAGTCTCAGAAAGCTGCAGAACTTAGCAGCTTCAGCCATGTGGTACTGGCTTTAGTATCAAGTATAGAAGAAAAAAAAAAACTAATGCAATTTGCCTCTGCATCTAATGAAAGCCACTGAAGCCAGACATGTGTCAGGAGTGTTCCTGGATGGAGGCTAGAGAAGCCATTGCATGAAGCTGTGAAGCTGAAGCCTGAATTGCCTTGGAGACCCCCAAGATGCTGGGGATGCCAGAGTCATGGGATACCTGTTGAGGAAAGTTGCTAACAGGTAAAATATAACCAGCCCAATAGAAAGAAGTGTGTTACAGTCAACACTGAAAGGAGTTGGAGACTAAAGAGCGTTTTGACATCACACGTGGAGATGCCGAGTCTGGAGTTTGCCCAGCTGGTTTTTGGTTTTGCTTTGATCCAGGATTTCCTCACTATGCTCCCTTCCCTATGTTTTGGAATGGTAATGTATATCCTATGCCATTATATGTTAGAAGTATGTGTTTTATTTTTCATTTTTGATTTTATAGGGTATTACAGTTAAGAGATTGCATGAATATCAGAAGAGACTTTGAACCTTGTACTTTTAAACATGGTTGAGACTGTAATAGATTATGGGGACTTTCGAAGTTGGACTGAATGCATTTCTGCATTATGATATAGCTACAAGCCTTTGGGGGTCAGGGAGTGGAATGTGGTGGTTTGAAAAAAAATGCCTCCCAAAGGCAGAGGCACTATTAGGAGGTTTGGCTTTGCTGTAGTAGGCATGGTTTTGTTGGAGGAAGTGTATCACTGTGAAGATGAGCTTGAGGTCTCGTACATGTTCAAGATACTGCCCAATGATATAGACCACTTTCTGTTGCCTGTGCAAGATTCAGGACTCTCAGCTGCTTCTCCAGTACCATGTCTGCCTGCATGCTGCCATGTCCCACCCTGATGATAATGGACTGAACCTCTGAACTGTAAGTGAGCCAACACAATAAAATGTTTTTCCTTTATAAGAGTTGCTGCGATCATGGTATCTCTTCACAGCAACAGAAATCCTAAGACACAGACTCAATTTGATCATTTGCATGGGAAAAGGCAAGGATAAAGATTAGACTTTCCATAGACTGGAAGTAGAGTAAATGCTGGGAGCAAAGGATCCGCAGCCTCACCAAACCTACTCACAGGAAGGAAGCAAACTAAAGGAATTAAAGCCAGCTTTGCTACCAGGTGGGTGTAGGTTTTAATCCTGGCTCTGCCATCTGCCACCTGTGTGGTCTTGAGAAAGTTATGCAACATTCTAAGAATTAGCTAAGTATTGCACAATGCAGCTGAGGCCATAAAGTTAGAGGAATACGAAGAAGCCCAATAAGCAGGGTGGTGGTGGTGTATACTGCCTGCACTTCAATCCCTATACTCCGGAGGCAAAAGCAGGAAGATCTCTGTGGGTTCAAGGTCATCCTGGTCTACAAAGCTAGTTCCAGAACAGCCAAGGCTACACAGAGAAACCCTGTCTCGAAGGGGAAAAAAAGAAAGAAAGAAAAGAAGCCCAATAATAATTCATGCTTTCACCTCATTCAAGTCACTGCGTACAGCGAGAGGTACAATCTTGGGTAAAGAGGAACACACACACACACACACACACACACACACACACACACACACACAGAGAGAGAGAGAGAGAGAGAGAGAGAGAGACAGAGAGAGAGAGACAGAGAGAGACAGAGAGAGACAGAGACAGAGACAGAGAGACAGAGAGAGAGAGAGAGAGAGAGAGAGAGAGAGAGAGAGAGAGAGTGAGAGAGAGAGAGAGAGAGAGACATAGCACAGGAGCAAGAATGAAACCAAATATTTCCCAGGAGACCTCTGCATTCAACCACACATATTCTAATGAATCAAGGTGAATGTTTACATGGTAAATCTGGTCAGAGCAGTCACATGTTCACATCACTATGATACCCACCAAGCCAACTCTGAGCTCCTTCAGGATCCTCTGGGGCTCACCTGAGATCACTTCCAGAGACTCCACCCACCCAACTGATAAGTCCAGACCCTTGGCCAGAGATTATAATTTAAGACAGTCTACTTCCTGTACACTAAAGAGGTTATTTTGGAGATAACTGAATTTTCTTCTGTTTCTCATCCTCATTATTAAATTTTCTTGTTTCTCTTCTCTTGCTCAATCAGAAAAAACAAAACAAAACAACAACAAAAAAAAACAACTAAAAATGATCAATTTTCAATAGACCTTGCGTTTCTACAGAGCTGACTGCTTTAAAACAGCAAGGAAAGCTTATTTTTAATATGTAAAACCGATGTTTATACTATAAACACCAGATCTGAGGAAGGGCCAGATAATCTTCTCTTCTCTACCTTCCTTCAAGCCCCCCAAATAAAAGTTACACAAAGGGCAGGGAAGAGAATAAAGCTGCATGCTGTGTGTTAGCATCCCACCACCGGAACCAAGTTGGTGAGGTTAAGAATGTCCAAGGAAGAGAGGTGGATTTGGGCTCCTGGTTCCAGATATTTTGGTCCAAAGTACTTGAACCCATCACTCTGGGCCTATGTTGGGTCAAGTACAAGACCAGAGGTGTTCTGGGACAGAGCTGCTCACATCACGGCAGCCAGGAAGCAAAGGTTAGAGGAGAGGCTAAAGTCTAGATGTAACCTCCCAGGGCGTGACCACAGACACCACCTCCTCTAAGTCCATTCCGCCTCTTGAGATTTCCAGCATCTCACGTGAGCACCACTGGCTGGGAACCAAGTCTTCAACATTTCTTGACTACAGCAACTCTTATAAAGGAAAACCTTTAATTGTGCTGGCCCACTTACAGTTCAGAGGTTCAGTCCCTTATAGTCATGGTAGGACATGGCAGCAGGCAGACAGACAGGAAGCTAAAGAAGTAGCTGAGAGTCCTACATCTTGCAGACAACAGGAAGTGGTCTGAGTGTTACACTTAACAAAGCTTGAGCAAGCCCACCCCCACAGAGACAAACTTGCTCCAACTAGGCAACACCTACTACAACAAAGCCACACCTCCTATAGCGCCTCTGCTTTGGGGGACCATTTTCTTTTAAAACATTACATTCCAGCTCCTAGATCCCAAAGGCTCATAGCCATTTTATAATGCAAAAATGCATTCAGTCTAACTTCAAAATTCTCCAAACTTTATCACAGTCTCAACAATGTTTAAAAGTACAAGGTTCAAAGTCTCTTCTGATATTCATGCAATTTCTTAACCGTAATCCCCTATAAAATCAAAATTAAAAAATATAAATCACATGCTTCTAACATATAATGGCACAGGATATACATTACCATTCCAAAACACAGGGAAGTATAGTTAGGAAATCCTGGACCAAAGCAAGACTAAAAACCATCTGGGCAAACTGCAAACCCTGCATCTACATGTCTAATCTCAAAATGCTCTTCAGATACCAACCCCTTTCAGCTTTATGAATTGCAACACCCTTCTTTCTCTTGGGTTCCACTCCCTGTTAGCAGCTTTCCTTGGCAGGTATCCCACAATGCTGGCATTTCCAACATCCTGGGGTCTCCAGGGCAATTCAACTTCACAGCTTCATTCAATGGTCTCTCTAGGCCTCCATTCAGGGACACCCCTGACACATGCCTGGCCTCAGCAGCTTTCCTTAGACACAGGGGAAATTTCCATAGCCCCTTTTTTCTCTCCTTAAGTCCAAAACGATGTGGTGGCTGAAGCTGCAGAGTTCTGCTGCTTTCTGGAACTGGAACATGGCCCTCTTACTCATTTACATCTTCACCACCTTTTTGTCTTTCACTGCCCAAGCTTGGGTGCCCTGAAAGCTGCTCTGTAGACCAGGCTGGCCTCAGAGTCAGAGATCTGTCAGCCTCTGCTTTCCCAGTGCTGGGATTAAAGGCATGCATCACCACACCTGGCTCTAATCTTTTCTTTAATTTCCTTTCACAAGTTGGAAACTTAGCTGGGTGGGATGTTGCCCTGAGGTCACCACTGCCTTTATTCCATTTCTTAATCTGTTTATCTCCTTGAATACAGGACTTAGCTCCATTCCACTTCCTGGTGCTCTTTTTCTCCTCAAAACTTATATTTTTGTAATTTACCCTGCTCAGCTTTCTCCTCTTCATTATAAATCTTCATTAGAGTTAATACTAGCAACCACACAACAGTCTACACTAGGCTGTTTGAGATTTCCTCTGCCAAGGGGATTAATCTGAAACCTTCACTTTAGCCTCAGGCAGACTCTTGGGACAAGGGCAAAAGGCAGCCACATTCTTCACCAAAATATCACATACTAAATCAACATACTAAAATTCTTCTCTGAAACCTCTTGAGTGAGCCCTCCACAGTTAAAATAACTCTCAGCACCACTGTCTTCCATGCTCCTACTAGGATGACCCATTAAACAGTGCTTAAAGCATTCCCCTGCTTTTCTAACCCAAAGTACCGAAGTCCATATTACTCCAAATAAAAACATGTTCAGGCCTATCACAGAAATACCCCAGCCCTTTCTACCAACTTTTGTATTAGTTAGGGTTTTCATTGCTGTGAAAAGACAACATGACCATGGCAACTCTTATATAGGAAAATACTAAATGTGCTGGTTCATTTACAGTTCAGAGGTTCAGTCCATTATCATCATGGTTGGAAAGGGCAGTGTGAAGGCAGACACGGTGCCGGAGAAGTAGCTACAGTCCTATATCTTGTAGGCAACAGAAAATGGTCTGTCTCACTGGGCAGTATCTTGAGCATACATGAGACCTGAAGCCCACCTTCATAGTGACACATTTCCTCCAACAAGGCCATACTTACTTCAACAAAGCCACACCTCCTGATAGTGCCTTTGGGGTCCATTTTCTTTCAACCACCACATACATACATACATACATACATACATACATACATACATACATACATACAACAAACATACATACATACATATTTGTGAAAATAATATATTATAAATACAATTGATTATTATTCTACCTCTTTCCACTCAAAGCCTCCATCCTTCCCTGGAACATCCATGGTTGGTATAACCATTGGCCTTTTTGGAATCTGGCATTTTCTGAATGGGGATAGATTCAGTTTGGCTTTGCTGAGATACATTTATGCTCCTAGTACAGTCATGTTCAATTTAGGCTTCATATATGCAAGGGTGCCTTCTCACAGCATCATATCTCAATATGCTGACATACTTGAGGCTGTGATCTGAAAACACAGTGCTGGAGTTTATAGTAGGAAATGAGCCTGTCCCTGTGGGATTTCATACTGTAGATCAGAGAACAGAGAAGAAAAAATAAAATATAAAATTGGTCAAGAAGCTAGTCTATGAGAAACTCTACAAAATCTCAGATACAAGGGAGAAAAATATAGCCAAACCTGCAAACAGGTGTCAATTATTCTCAGTAAGTAAATCTCTGTCAATGGAGTGTTCTACTTCCTCTATTAGAAATGATTCTTGGGTCAGTAAGATAGCTCCCAGGCAAAGGCAAGTAATTATGAAAGCCTAGTAATCTGAGTTCAGTAACTGGGCCCCACATAAAAAATCCAGATGCAGTGGCATGCAGCATCTGTAACCCCAGTCCTCCTACAGTGAGACTGGAGCAGAGGTGGAAGAACTGCCTAGCTAGATAGCCTGGGATGTGTAGTGTATCCCAGTGTAGCTATATAGCAAAAGCAAGGAAGACCCTTTCCAAGCCTCAAGAGAAGGCTAAGTGGTTAAGAGCATTGGCTGCTCTTCCAAAGGACTTGGCTTTGATTCCCAGCACCCATTTCGCAATTCACAGCCATTTCTAACTCCAGCACCAGCTGGATTTAATGTCCCCTTCTGGTCTCTGAAGGCACTTCGAGCACATGGTGCACGGACATACATGCAGGCAAAACATCCATACACATAAAATGAAGTACATTTTTAAAAAAATTAAAGACTCTGCCTCAATAAGGTGTTTGGCAAATAATGACTCTAAAAAGTTGACCTCAGATCACTACATAGTTACAGACACAAATAATAAATAAATAAAATGACCTTACATAATTCATAGGGTAATGAGGAAATGAAACCAAATGTTATGAGAAAATAAAAGGAATAAAAAAAATCAAGAAACCAAGCACTGGTTTTAAAACTAGGTTATTCATTTTCTAGATTTCATGATGTTTGTGATATCTTATGGTGATATTTTATTTGTGTTGAAATTATTTTATTGGTATGTTAATAAAGTTGCCTGGGGATCAGAGCTAAGAGCAAGCCATTAAGCAGAAGTCTGATAGTGGTAGCACACGCCCTTAATCCAGCAGGCAGAGTCTCTGTGTGTTCAAGGACACAGCCAAGCGTTGACCGGAACCTTTAATCTCAGCACCAACCATAGAGACCTGGAGGTCTGTACAGACAAGCAGTGATGAAGAAGTCATATAGTTGGGTTTAGAACCAGTGAGAAGGCAGAACAGAAAGGCAATAAAAAGACAGGACACAGGAAGAAAAAGGTCTCCCTCTCAGGGGAAGGACAACAGCAAGTGGTAAGATAAGGTGGTCTTAGCTCTTGGCTACTGTTCGATCTCTTAGCTTTTAACTCTTTATTTGGCTCTGTGTTTCTTATTTAATAAGACCACTTAGAATTTCATCTACACTATCTGTCAACTTTTTAAATCTTATATTTTTAATATCATTTTCCTAATAGAAATGCATTATTGTTTCTAATTTTTTATTCACTTCAAGTACTGTCCCAAAAAATATGTCCAAAACTCCAGGTGCCTCTCAAAAACTGGCTTCTCCCCAACCACAAATCTGAGATCTACTTAAATAATGTCTTGTGTGCCACTGAATTGTGAAGTACATTAGTAGATAATTAAATTTATTAATGCTGCAGTATTCTTCATACTTCCTTCCCACAATAGTTCTGAATTATCAATGAGACCATTGATGGGAAACACTTAGAAAAGAAATAAGTGCCATATCAGTGCAGACTGCCACCTTTATACCCTTTGAAATGCAGGCATTGGGAGTTCTGCATATTTGATATAGCTTTCTAGCAATATTTCACTAAGTGCATGGGCTTCCTGGGACTGTGTGGGTATAAAGATAATTTATATCCAAACTTGTCTTCAGGAAGCTCATTGTCTACATCATGAGAGTATTGTACTGAACATAAAGTAAGAGATCAATTCTACATTAGTAAGCTTCTATTTTTTATTACAATCCACATTTTAAAGTGAACTCACAATCACCCATATGCATACATATGTGCCTACAAGACACAGACTTAATAAAAGATAATTATTTCTACCTGGCATGTCCTCTTATAGTTCCCCTTTCTAGTCAATTTCACAAAATACTGGCCATACCATCTAACTCAAATTCTTAACTTCCCAATGGGTCAAGCCTATCATTTGAAAAGTACTGTTCTATACTTACCTGGCAGGGCAGATACCATGATCATGAAGGTGGTTTTCCCAGGGCGAGCCTTATCCATTGCACTCTGGATGTGCTGACCCCTGTGATTTCCCCAAATTCGGGAAACTCGACTGCATAATTTGTGGTAGTGCGGGACTGCGTTTGCACTCTCCCCTGTTTAAAAAAAAAGAAAGAAAGGAAGAAAGAAAAGTACTGCTCTATGGGAAGTTGGCTTACTGGGTGCGGATATTAAAAATCCATGAATATAGCCCGAAAGAAAATCTTCATTACCTACAGTAAAAATTTTAAACTCTACTGAGTGAAAGAACGTCCTTGAGATTCCATCAGGCTTCTGGTCCCAATTCTTCATACGCACTTTGTGGGAGAAAGTGTCAGCGGTTCTCTTATATGCACATGCACAGACGTGAGAACAGATACTTGCACTCATGTGCCTTCTCTCTCGGCGTCTATATGTTACATTAGATTGTTTTTGCACAGCAAACCGACTGCAGCGAAAGCTCCCTGCAGGGAGTCACAGGAGTCTGAGTGAAGGGGTCACTTCACTGGCTCTTCACCATCTCAAAATTGCATTGAGCCTCAAGAGCTTTCTGACAGGACTTGGCAAGCTTCATGCTATTGCCAAGATTGCTTATTCTGTTGGCAAAATTTTGATAAAAGAATTTGTCTCTTTATTCTAAAGTATTTATGTGTATAACCATATATATTTAATTTTTTATTCTTTAAGATCATAATAAAATTACATCGTTTCCCCTTTCTCTTTCCTCCTCACAAATCCTCCCATATATCCCTTCCTTGCCCCCTTTCAAATTCATGGCCCTTTTATCATGAATTGTTGTTACATACATATATGTATGTGTGTGTAGATGTGGCATGAATTCTAACTGGCCTTAATAATAAAAACCTGGAGTCAAATATCAGGATGAAAGCTGAAAGATCATAGAAGCCAGCCTCTAGAAAGACTTGTTACCTCTAGCAATCCTCAGACTGCAGAAGCTGAGCTCCTGTCTCTACCCTGCTTTATCACTTCCTTTCTCCACCCAGCCTTATCACTTCCTGTCTCCTCCTCCCAAGTGATAGGATTAAAGGTGTGTGCCACCACTGCCCGGTCTCTAGTAGCTAGCTCTGCACTCTGATCTTCAGGCAAGCTTTATTTGTGACAGCACAAACAAAATATCACCACATGTATATATTCCTAAATACATAAATTCAACCTACTCTGTTTGTATGATGTCACCTATATGTATTATGTTCTCAGGGCTGATCATCTGGTGTTGGATAACCAATTGGTGTGATCTTCCCTGGGGAAGACTCTCCCACTCTCAGCATTCCTTGGTTGTTTGTAGTTCTTTGTGTGGGGCTGAGGCTTCAGGAGGGATTTCCCTTTCCATAGCTACATGTCTATTGGTGTCATCCTTATTCAGGTCATGTTTAGGCCGCCATGGTGGTAAGACTTCATGAGTATAGTTTCTCTGACATTTCTAGGCAATATAATCTCATAAAAAACTGCCTGATCCTCTGGCTCCTACAAGCTTTCTACCCTCTCTTCCAGGGTGATTCCTAGGTCTCAGGTGAAGGGGTATGCTGTTGATGTATCCGTTGGGCTCCACATCTCTATATTTTGATTGGTTATAGTTTTCTGTAATGGTCTGTGTCTGTTTCAAAGAGAAGTTTCCTTGATAAGAGATGAGAATTACAACTATCAGTGGGTATAAGGACAAATAGTTGAGTGTAGTTAGTGATTAGGCTGGTTTAGTGAAGTGGTAGTTCTTAGTGTTCCTCTAAGATCCATGAGTTCCTAGCCCTGTGCATTTGGCTAGAATTCCTTTACTAGACACATATATTTAATTCTATAAAAGATATACACATGAATGTGTTTATATACTTCCCTAAACATTTTTTACAGTATTTATGCTTTAGTTGCTAAATGATAATAAGTAATTTTCTTAGAAATATGCCATATTGATGGAATGGTTCTACAAGCCTTCCTCCTCACCACAGAACTCAACTATATTTAAGATGCACATTGGGTCTGTATGCCTCAGAAAAAACGTGTTCCACAAGAATAGCAACAGTGAATGTGGGAAAGAATGCATTTTAAAATGCAGAAGTATTAATGTTCTATTCTAGGAGATGACCAAAAGGTTTATTCAATCCATTTCTCTTTACATCTGAAGGTGAAACACAATTGCCCATCATTGCTGCCTGGGGGGGGGGGGGCAGCTTCCAGCAGCACAGGGCTCAAAGAGAATCCACAGAGTTGGCAGGTACTAGGATTTTTTTATCTGAGGGGTTTAGGAAAAAAGACACATACTCTATATGATGGTTTCATTCTTTATTCTTCTGTGTTCTTCTGTATTCTTTTCCTACTGTATACTTTTTTTTTCTACAGCTTATATATTCCAACAAAGTTTTTCAAGCAATATAGGAATTACAATGTGGTTACATTCTATTTTTCAAGTGAATGATTATAATGAATATAGGTAAAAATATGTTTTTCATCTCCTGCTGTGGGATAATGCTTTTGTACACTTGCTTAATAAAACACTGATTGGCCAGTAGCCAGGCAGGAAGCATAGGCAGGGCGAGCAGACAAAGAGATGTCCTCTGGGAAGAGGAAGGGCAGAGGAGGAGTCAACAGCCAGACACAGAAGAAACAAGATGACAAGGCAGAACTGAGAAAAGATAACAAGCCACATAGCTAAACATAGATAAGAATTATGGGCTAATTTAAGTGTAAGAGCTTGTCAGTAATAAGCCTGAGCTAGTGGCCATGCAGTTATAATTAATATATGCTTCTGAGTGATTATTTTATAAGTGGCTGCAGGACCTCAGTGCCTGGTGAGACAGGAGAAAACATGCAACTACAATCTTCCTCACATGATTAAACATTTTACATGTTATATGCAAAAAACAAATTATCCCAAGAACCCATGTGCATTCATACCCAAGCAACTTGTTACAGATTAACTGTGTAGGCAATCATGATATTCTTTTTAGTAAGGACTTTTACTGGCAGGATGTATTTTACATTTACAAAGAAAGTGCCAATTTCTTTATTACTTATCTTGAAAGGTAATCTTATAAGGAATCTTAAAGGAATCATAAACCTAAAGTTTTATATATACAAAAGAATCAGTCAGCTCTACTTTAAACCTTTAGGATGCATACCCACTCATCAATAGTTTTTATACCAGGATATTGAGGGTAGAAATGGGTATAAGGAATTAATCATCACCTTTGCTTATCAACCAATCCTAGCAAGAAGGATATGTCAGCCAATGATATTGTTCTTCATTCTTGTTCCTGACCTTAACAAGTTCCTCATTCAACTATGTACCTTTCTAATAGTTTAGATTATCTTCCAGGGTTTTTTACCTCAAAGCTATTATCAAAACATCTGATCTAAACTGAAGTTATTATAAATCTTTCTTTCAGCTAATGATTTACTCCAAACCCTGTGAACCCATCTCTCAATATTAAGGTTAAAAGAATTTAAGCTAGCTGGGCTACTGAGACGCAATTATTTCTCTTAATCATTAACCAAAGCCACAGTCTATACAGCTGCTCAATAGAAACTCATGTGTTCTAGCTGTGTCACATTTCCTTGTTTTATTTTTAATCAAAACTCTATTTAAACTAACATTACTATCATCATTTAGACAGTACAGCTTAGGAAGAAATCATCATCATAATAGTCCACCTATGAAAATGCCCAGTAGAACGGGATGTTTCCATGAGATAAACACACTACATTACAGGCAGTGGGGATCTCCCCATACCCAAACACACCATGCCAGATACCAGAGAAAGATGGCAGCAGCAAACATGTGAAGACACAGCAGAAGCCAAAGACTTTCTGAGGTTTGGGGTCTTGGGTCCTTCCCTATCTGAGATTCACCCATCAGGGAGTTCCCTTGTGGTGGGCTAAAGCCTTGAACATCAATTGCCAACTGCTACTCCTCTGACATGACCACTGGCAGCTCATCTTCATATTTTACTCTGATCATATTTTGTCAGCAAATTTACTTCCTTTGGTCAGTTCAAAAATGAGATAAATCAGGCTGAAGTGAGTTCATGGCCCTGAAACTTTGGGATCCAAAAAATACCTCTAGTGTCAACCCCCTGGAGTCATTCATAGGGCACTGTGGTGAAGTTACTTGCTCTTAAATCCCTGACCCATCTATGCCACACTGGCATGCAACAAGCTATGAAGACATTTGGTGAGGCAGGCACTGCAGGGTGAATGCAAAAAGAAATGAGGCAAATTCAGATTTTAGACATCCGTGAACCAGATGTATGTGTCATTGGAAAGTTCCCGATGTTTTCTTTTAAATTAAATTATACTCTACATCTATTAGTTGGTTCAGCACAAGAATCCAAATATCCATGATTTCCTTGCTCTTCATATTAGATATAAAATTCAGTAATTGCAATTCTCAGTTCCAAAAATCTGTTTCTAAATCATCTGTAAGGATCATCTTTGCTTTGACCCATTCTTAGATCCCAATTTTTTATGCTCCATTCTTGCCAGTGTGATATTTTTGTGATATTTACATATGCCTAATGCTGTTTCCCCTAATAATGTCTTTACTTATTTTTCAAAGGAGAAACTCAAGATTGAACTTAGATGAATCTCATGTGAAATATTGTGGACAAGTGAAGTGAATCCCTTGCCCTCACACCATGAATGAGCCTTGCACAGCATTTTAATTTTTCTTTTACCTCCTTCATTAATCTGGAAGTTCTTGAATTCTGAAACTGTGTGATATTTACATTTTTGTCTTCAATGCCTCTTATAGTAATTGGTTCAGGGTTTTAATAGATTATTCAATTCATTGATCTCATCAATCAATATGACTGCCTTGATGTCTCTATTGTTCTTAGACCCCTATTTTATCCAAAGGTACTTTTCTCTTCCCTGTCTGACTTTCTCAAACTGTGTTCAACAGTCATTCATGAGGTTACATTGCACTTCTTCTGAAGTCTGTATTCTTTCCCTGAGAAATAGGCACAGTGACCCAGTCTGCCTCTGCCTTGCAGAGTGCATTAATGGTGGATGAGGCCATTCATCCTGAATGGGAATATGAGAATTACATTGGCTCATGTGAGTTGCCTTGGCTCCTTCTGACATCGGAGGTAAACTACTTAGAAAGCTTTTGTCACTGCTCTCAATTTTCTTTCTGATTGGCAGACTTCTCTAGTAGATCGTCTAACTACATCCAGATTGAAGGTAAAATCACGACAGCAACTTTCTGCCCTATCCAGTAGCCCAGTGACACATCAGTGTGTACTGGGGGCCTTATGGAGAGCCTGCTCCAAGGCCACCTCCAGGGTAATGCAAGATCCACAAAGGCAGTGAAGGCTGGACTTTTTCTATCTGAGAGTACTTAGAAATAAGTTTCTATCTACTGACTGGTAAAGAAGAAAACATACATGTTTTCTGATGTTAACTTTCTCTTTTATTTCATCTTAAGAATGGTCTCTGATACTTTCTATCTCTCCACATGGCTATGTTCTTTTTTTGTTTTGTTTTGTTTTTTGTTTTGTTTTGTTTTGTTTTTCAAGACAGGGTTTCTCTGTGTGCCTTTTCTGGAACTCACTTGGTAGCCTAGGCTGGCCTTGAACTCACAGAGATCTGCCTGGCTCTGGCTCCCGAGTGCTGGGATTAAAGGCGTGCGCCACTACCACCCAGCCATTGGTATGTTCTATACACACAGCTACATGTCTTTCTTTATATACATACAGCAATACATCTCTGTACACAGTTACATCTGTTTTCACATGTGTACACATCTGTCTCTTACATACATTTCTCTTCTGCATGTCTTTTCTATCCAGCTTTGTCTTCCTTGCCTCCACACGGTTACAAATCTCCACACAGCCACAGCTAAACATCTCATTTACACTGCTCTCTCACCATACAGCGCTTTACACAGTTCCTAGGCACAGCTCCTCTACATAGCAGGAGCTCTTACACACAGCTCTCTCTCACACTCATTCACTCACATACTTCTACATTATTCACTCACACTTTACACACTCATTCTTTCACCCACTCACTCCCTCCATTTCCTTCATGCTTCTTCATCTCGCACTCAGCACACACACACACACACACACACACACACACACACACACACATACACACACACACACACACACTTCACTCACATTCTGCAGCAGCTCTCACATACCTCTACATAGACATCTCTCTCCACACTGCTGCTGCTGCTGCTGCCTCACAGCCAAGCTCTGGACAATATTAAGTTACATTTTCAGGGCCCTATCAATTCTCGAAGCACAGGATAAGTCACATAGTTCCTCTTAGGCTAATAATGTCACATTGACCCATGCATGCAAGTTGTTGAGGGGTTCCAGACAGTAAACAATTGGCTGAACCTTGAGCGGCCAGGGTTTGTGCAGAAAGGGAGCTACTTATAAGAACCGTCTCGCTGTAAACAGCCGGGCCTTGATTTAGCAATAAACGATGCCTGGGAATTAGTCTTTGTGTGTTTTCTGCAGAGGCAGTTTAGTCTGTATTGAATTTTTTCTAAGTTCTTTCCAAAATGTGTAAAAGGCTGCCTTTGAGACTGAGAATACTGGTACTTGCCTGTGTCAGTAAAGAAGAATATTCTGGTATTATGTCTATCCATCAGAATTATACAGCTTAGACATAACCTGACCATCCACAACTGTAAGTATGACCGAAGATGTAAAACACATCACCAAGGGGCTGTGGAAAGCACCCCACAGCTGTTCTTATTAGGGTGTCACAGCAGTGGCACCTGAGAAAGTTAAAGATAGAAAACAATCAGTTGCCACAGCCAGTGACCCCACAGCTTTGCCAGTGGGGCGCCCCACCAGGGAGTTACACGTCTGATGGGTTGACTTGTCAAATATTATTTGTCACCTGCTGTATACTCCCATGGCCCTCGGCAAGTGAGAATCTGTCTAGAGGTTTAAAGTGTTAGTGGTCCCTAACTTAGCATTATTTCTCAGTTACTGGAGCCCACTGTAGGGGATTTCTCCCTCTTTGATAATGTCCGTACAGACGTCATTTTTCCAGGAAGTATCAGCCACTATCTTACTTGTTGTGACACTCATCCACAACTTCCTTTTGTCTTACTTGACATTCAAAGACAAACCCTGTTTAATATGTGGATCGAAACATATCAAAATATTAATGGCGAAATTAGATTCCTGAACAAAATGAGATTCCAAGAGAGATTTTTAATTTATTTATTTTATTTTTTAGTTCAGTGACAGAACATTACAGAAAAGAGCTCAGCAACCTTGGGCTATCTTGCTTAAGAAAAACAGAATTTATCAGTATTGTCTGTAGCCATGAAAGGAAAAATTAGTATTACCTAACAGAGTTCCAAAGACCATAGAGCCCAGGTGAGAACTTTTCCATAGAGTCACCCACAGCAATTCCATCTGCATTTGCTACAATCAGTCAGACCCCTCACTGGGCACAGTGGTACATACATGTTTTGTACCCATGCATGATACTGAAGCACCATCATTGAGAGCTTCTGACCAGCCTGGACTTTGTAGTGAAATCGTGTCTCACAAAAATCCTAAGGCTGAAAAAGCTTGATCCAAGTCCCAAAGCATCCCAAAGAATCAATCCTTCCAGGCAATTTTTTCCTACATTTAAGAAAAGACTAGCACTCAGGAGGTAGAGAATGGCAGACCTCTGTGAATTTGGGGACAGTGTGGTCTAAACAGCGAGTTCCAGACAGGAAGGCTAGACAGAGAAATCCTGTCTCGAAAACACAAAAAGAAAAGTAAAAAGAAAAGACTGATCCCCCAACTCCAGCAACTGGCAATGAGGTTCTATACAGCTGGGAAACTTAAAGAGCATTTCTAATGGAAGTTACTCTATACTAGAGCACTCTAGTTTTTTCCCAACCTTATCTTCCCTTTGGATTAGCTCTCAGACTTTTTCTTAAGCATGATGGCTCTTCTCAAACCCCAGCACTGGAAGGTGTATAACCACCCAGGAGATAAACCTCAGGGGGTGCTATGAAGCATTTCCAGGAAGATTTAACTGAGATAAGAAGGCTCACCCTGGATGTAGATGACACTATTTCAATGATTGTGGCCCCAAGCTGAATAGAAAGGAAGGAGAGTGGAGTACCAGCCCTTACCTCTCTTTCCCACTGGCTCAATTAGAACTTCAGCTGCCATAGCTGAAGTTGTCCAGTGTGCCACGCCATCCCCCCATGGCACTAGGCTGCACCTCCTAATTATAAAATAAATACGCCCCTGTGTTGTTCTAGCTAGCAATGAGAAAAGTGGCTAGTATACTACATATTGTTTGTCCGGAATTTTTTGATACCTTGGATCTCCTGTGAATGCTGGAGATACCTTCCCTGCAGACCGGATTCTCACACCCCCACCCCTTTCAGCAGCCCTCAAATGATCCCTGCTCCAGCCACAGAATATCAGGTGGTAAATAGTTCAATAGCCCTAACACTAAATACATATCTGAGAAGTTCATATTTGACAAATATTTCCAGATAGTAATCAAAATAAAATTTAATCATTGCGGTTAATTTTTAAAAAAGGAAGATGATAGGCAGAAATGGAAATAGACTGGGGTTCTAGCTCTTCATTAACTGCTGTGAATTGAAAGGAGGGGGAGGGAGAGAGGGAGAGAGGGAGGGAGGGAGGGAGGGAGGAAGGAAGGAAAAGTGACCTTTCAAAACAGCTAAGGAAAGTCAAATGGATTCCCTTACATTGGGTAATTGTAGAGTTGTAAAAATGGCACTTTCCTTTAGACCCATCTCCTCACTGACAGCCTCACCAGCGCTTCACGATTTCCAATGTTCCTCGGAGGTTTTTGTGTGTAGAGAAAAGCACTCAGGGATAAATACCACAAGCCTCCTTAGGTCTCTAGACTACCAGAAAGTCTACAGATGCCTTCTTTTTAATAATAATAATGCCAGATAAGTGCACTTTCACAACGATTATAGCATATTATCCTCACAGTAATATCCCCAGGGAAGATATTATCCTCATCACACATATGGAAACAGGCTCAAAGAGGTTAAACAGCTTGTGGGATGACAAGAGGAAAATAATGACCTCTGAGTACCCCTGCTGTCCCTTCCCCTCTGTGTCTGTCTGCAACACAGAAGCCGGAGCTGAGGTCTACCCTCCCTCAGCCATGTCCAAAGCAGCAGAGAAAATGAGGCAAAACAAGGCTAGCTTCGACTCCCCAAACTGTAATTAGCTCTACATCGTGATTTTTATACATTGGCTCAAATGCTCATGGTAGCATGAAAGCTGTTAAAATTATCATTATTTCCCATTTCAAAGCAATAATATGCAGAGACCCACACCCTCAGACACCATACCCTACAGAACTTCAATACTAGGGAGACCCCAGTCTCACAGCAAAGAAACCTTGTCTCCTTTTGCTCAGATTAATATGTCCTAGTGGGATCTGTGTGTGCCTTTAGACTGTGTGTTGTCTAGAGAACATGCCCAGTGCATTCTCTTTGTTTCACAGAAGAGGCCTCCAGAATAGCATGGATTTTAATTTGAAAACTAAATAAGCGCCCTTGAGAAAGGAGAGTGGTATGTTACCATAGCCTCCCTCATCAGCACAAACTTCATGAAACACAGAGTTCAGCGGTGGGGCTCAAGGTCAAAGACAGCGGAGCACACAAACTTGGTTAAGCCTTTTAAAAATTAAGAAGGAAAATGCGGTTTCTAAGTTGAACTAGTTGCAGAATGAACAGCATATTGTATGTGCTATGCTAGAGGTATGTTATGAATAACAAAAGCCCTGGAGCATTTACATATTTGTTTGCAGCCATCCCGGCAGTTGGATTTCACCATTCTACGCCTCTTTGCCAGAATCACTAAACACTGGTACATATGGCATCTGAAGTACCATATGCCATGGAAAATGTTAGCTGATGCCTATACTTCTATATTATATTTTTATTTCAGATTTTTGCAGTTTGAACAAAGAATAGTCGGAAAAAACAAAATATTGGACAAGCA
This sequence comes from Onychomys torridus, assembly GCF_903995425.1. Taxonomy (NCBI): domain Eukaryota; kingdom Metazoa; phylum Chordata; class Mammalia; order Rodentia; family Cricetidae; genus Onychomys; species Onychomys torridus. Next base: position 81,024,157 of record NC_050452.1, on the reverse strand, counting down.
GTAAACACTAAAGTAGAAAAAATGTCTTCAGAGAAAGCAAATAAAGGAAATGAATCTATCATGAGTTAACATGACTATATGGTAATGAGTCAGATATGAGAAGTAATTGTTTTGCATGAACAAATTTACATAGCCTTTCATTCCATTGTTTTGGGAGCTAGGAGCTACAGCGGGAAGATTGAAGGGTAGCATATTTTTCCTACCTTATTCTGTCTGACATTTCTTGCTAAAAATCAAATCTCCATTTGATTGAAGTTAATTAGCAAGAGGGCTACAGTTGGTACGTCTAAATTCAGGTTAAAACAGAAAATTTTAAATATCAGGAAATACTTTTCCAATATTTATTCAGGCATTTAACAGAGATTTTAGTACAACGTAGGTGGGTTCTTTTGGTTTTTTGTTGTTTTTGTTTTTGTTTTTGTTTTTTGTCTTTCTGTTTTTCAATACAGGAAGGTTCAAAAACAAAATCAGCATGGCTGAATAGTTTGCTTTATCAAAACAAGAAAACAAAAAACCCAGGCCAAACTTTTACCAATAAGAAAAATATCAAAATATCGGGATAGGGGTGGTATGTTACAGGAATATTTTAATCTCTGAAGGGAAAAAAAAACCTACATATTCACAACATTCCAAATGTAGTTTACTCCCTTTAATATTGCCAAAATTCAAACACAAACTGCCCAGCCTGTATGTGCATGATGACCTGGAATAATCATGTAACTCAAAATTGTGGAAGCTGACAAGGCATTAGAATAGTTGACTCAGTAATTGAATGCATGAATCTGATGGACTAGAAAACAATGGAGTGAGAAAAATACATTTACTTAAAGCATATGCTGCAACATTTCAGCGTTAAATAATTTAACAAAAGCAGTCGCTTTAAGCTACCTTGATATTATAATACTTTACATCCTTAGAAAACTTATTCATGCCAGGCACTGATGCCTTTAATTTCAGCACTAGGAAGGCAGAGGCAGGCAGATCTCTGAGTTTGAGGCCAGCCTGGCCTATGTAATGAGTTCCAAGACAGCCAGAGCTACACAGAGAAACCCTGTCTCAGGGGGGAAAAAAAATCATTCATATATTCATATTCTGTCTCATGGAAACAACTACACAAACAAGGTATTAGCGCTTTCCCATTTTACAGATAAGGAAGTCAGTTCAGAAAGGCTGTTCTCTTCTCCTTATGGCCTGGCCAGATACTTTAATTATGCTGCACTGTAGAAATAACCTCACTGCAGATGGACTGGAAAGAGGTTCATAGCAAGATGTATTTGCAGAGGAATCATTTTGTATGGCCTAAAATGGTATGTGAGATACAACCTTAAGCTTTTCCTAAAAGATTATTCATGGGAGTTACAGAGTTTTGATAAGCTTGGGGCTGTATTTTCTACACTTCAGTCATTTCAAAATCAAGAATCTCGAGCTGTCAAGTCTACACAAGAAACCAACTGTAGCATGTGCTAGTTGGCCTCTCTTTCAGAATGCTGAGCTACACAGCAAGGAAGAGATGCTTGCTTTTGAGAGCTGCCCTAACAAATAATCATACACTTTAGACTTCAAAGAATGGCATCTAGGCTTACACCACAGAATCAGCCAAAGCACATTTTCCAAATAAAGTCACTACATGGCTTCCATTTCTGGGAACTGGAATGTAGGCCTCTCTTTTCACAGTCACCCTGTTCAGCTCACATCAGTCCACCCTCTGCTGTCTAGCCGTTCTCATCTGTCACCCTTGGAACACCGTATTACCACCACCCAGGCAGCTCCCAAGTCTCAGTTCATTACCGAAGCAACTTCTAGGTGCAAATTTTAAGCAAATATCATCAGCTGAAAAAAAAAAAAAAAATTCAACTTTATTATGTGGGCCAGGTATAGGTTAGACTCTGGGTATGATCCATTCTGAGACAAAATTGTTCTCCATTTGTGGACACAAAAACTAAAAAAGCAAATGACTCTTCCAAATTTCCATGGTGAAATAGACTCAGGCATTAGCTATAGATAGGAGAGAGAGAAACTGAAGAGAATAAAGGTGTTGCCTTTTCCAAGCAAGTGTGAAAAACAGGGCCAGGAATTCCATTAGTCTGCTGTGCGTGCGTTTCTGTCTTCACCCCATGTCATCCGAGAGCCATGCATAGACTCTCTCACCTGTATTCCTCCACACTGGAGTCATTATTCCTTTTCTCTCCAAGGAACTGTGCTTACACTCTCTGGCCTGGGTGATTTTGAAGGCTCAAACTCATCCTCTCATTTTGGTCCTTATATTTTGGAGTTCAAACCATTGGTGTTCCTGATGACACAATATTACCAAAACTCCTGCGGGTCTCCTGCATATGTCACAGGGTGTGTGGCATTAGACAAGGAAATCCTTCACAGAGCTTTTCTGGATCACCATATCTCCATTCCAGATATCTAGATCATTGAGTTGATCTTTAAGTCACAAACCTAATTGCTTAAGTAAATTTTTTTTCCCAGTTATATCCTCAGGCTTTTTTTTTTTTTTTTCCAGAAAATACTTGCCCAACAGTGAATCTGCTCATCTTAGTACGCTTTGCAGTCTGGATAAGCCAGAGCCTCTCAAACCATCAAGTACTGAGATCTTCTTGGCTAACAGTTCCTTCCTTTAAATATGACTTCCTTACAGAGCAAGAATGAGAAAAGGAAGGGGGAAGGGGATCACACCTTCCATGCCTCCCTTGAGAATCTCTTCAGCTACAGATGCCATTTTATCACTTTCGGTTCTCCCCATTAGTGTAGAACATAATTCAGCCAAGTTTTCTGCTCCCATATAACAATTCCTCAAGTATATAAATCCCTTCAGTTTTCAACATAGTCCCCATTTACTCTGACTGCCATAAGGCAATAGGCTTTTTCTGTGGTGTATTTAAACGTCTTGTGGCCTCTACTAATTGCCTAATTGTTATATAAGTGAGCCAGAGATGGTCTCTCTATATTGGTCCCCAGGTTGTTTACTTTTCCACTAACTGAAACGCCTGCCAGCAGTGGACTCAAACATTCACATATCCAGTCATTTTTGTGTGTTGTGTGTGTGTGTGCTGAGGATCGAACCCAGGGCCTTGCGCTTGCTAGGTGAGCGCTCTACCACTGAGCTAAATCCCCAACCCATATCCAGTCATTTTAAAAAAGAATCCAAACAGGCAGACAGTTAGTTACTTTGAACCTGTCTTCTTTGCATAATCCTATGAAATTATGTACAGCACTGATAAGTTAATTGCTAGCTGAGGATAAGAGAAAGACCAAAATCATGAAGACTGTGAGCTGCTGTGGCAGCTTCCAGAACCCTTTGGCTGGAGAATCTCCCATGCTGGGAAGGGACATCTCAACACATGCATCTGTCTCCCTCACAAGTTCCCCCTCATGCTCTCCTTTTGAGGGAGTCCACATCACAACCTCTAGAGAGTGCCATGTTGTGAGGGACTTCCTGTATTATGCAACTCTGTCCTGATAAAGCCTGATAGTGTCTGTGTGTGCTCCTGCTATACCTTGGTTATACCTTTTCCTTGGTCAGCACCTAAATACGTTGAACCTCTCTAAGGATGGAGTAGCCATTCCCAGGTGTTTAGGTTATGTTACTGCAGTCCTCCACTTTCCAACACAATGAATTTATCCCTTTAACCACATCACGCAAATGAAAGTAGCACTGTGCAACTTCACCAGATTGTCCTGCTCAACTTAATGCTTTCGAGATCCATCCAGTTTCATCTATAAATCTCTAATAAATTCATTTTTCTTGGTAAACAGTAGTCCACTGTATTAGAGAATCAAATGTATCACCTGCTGATAATATTTCAGTTGCTATCAGCTTAGGCAATTATGAATACAGTTGTGAACATCAGCAAATACAATTTTGTGACTATGTTTCAGTTCTCCAAGGTAAATACCCAAGAGGTGGGACTGCTGGATTATAAAACATATGCTCTCAAAGAACACCAAACTATCTCAAAATAGCTGAGCTTCTTTACACACCATGATCATGAATGTGAGTCCCAGACCCCAGGCAGCTGCATCCACACTTGGAGTTTCCATAGCCTTTAAGCAATTCTAAGAATTCTGTAAATGAATTCACCATAAAGACTCCAGATGCTAAACATCACTTTCTGTGCTTGGTTACCATCCCCAACCTCATTGAGGAGTTTCTGTTCAAATTATTCACTCATGTGTTAACTGGACTCCTTTTTTATACTGTCTGGTTTGAGAATTCTATGTTTTCTTTATAAGTTTCACATTGTAGATGTAACCGTCTTGTTAAATAAGAAACACAGAGCCAAATACAGAGTTAGTAGCCAAGAGGTCAGAGCAATAGCTGAGAGCTGAAAACCTTACCCTTCACTGCTGTCTTTCCTCTTCACAAGAGGCCTACTTCCTGTGTCCTGTCTTTTTTATAGACTTTCTGTTCTGCCTTCTCATTGGTTGTAAACCCAACCGCATGACCTCCTCGTCACTGCCTGTCTGTACAGACCTCCAGGTCTTCTGTGGTTGGTATTGAGATTAAAGGTGTGTGTCGATGCTGGCTGTATCCTTGAACACACAGAGATCCGCCTAGCTCTGCCTCCCAAGTGCTGGGATTAAAGGCATGCATCACCACCACCCAGCTTCTGCTATAGCTTGCTCTGACCCCAAGGCAACTTTATTAACATACAAATAAAATCAATTTCAGTACAAATAAAATATCACCATATTACATATATAACTCTCCAGTGATTTCTTCTGGCATGAAGCCTTTTCATTGTAGAAACAGTGTCCTTCACAAAGGGAAACTGTAATCAGAGGAAAGTTCCAGTCCCTCCAGCAACTCCCAAATACCCAGCAGCTGCTTCCCAAATAATTGACTCAAAGGCTTAATATTACTTATAAATGCTCAGCTGGTAGCTCAGGCTTATTCCTAACTAATTCTTACACTTAAATTAACCCAGAAATCCTATCTATGTTTAGCCTTGTGGCTTGGTACATTTTCTCAGTATGGCATTCTGACTAGGCGGAAGTGACTAGGTGTCCTGCCAGGCACCGACGACCATACCCAACCATAGGGGCATGTTGGGAATTGCTATCAGGTGTTGAACAATTTTTTTACATATTAGCTATTTTCTTCTTTTGAGAACTCTATTCAGATGTGCATCTATGGATTAATTAAAGGTCAATTGACAACTTTGCCATGCTGAGTATTCTAATACATCTATTTAATCATATCTCTTTGTTATTTATATTTCTGTAAATTCCCTTTATCACTAGCATTATGTAGATCTCAGCAATGATATCAAGTATATTGATATTCATCATTTTATTAAAAATATGCAATTTTTAGCAAAACTATTAGTGTCAAGTTGTACATTGCCTTTATATAGAATGATTATTCTACATGTTTACTTTTTAAACTTGTGTTACTTGACTTTGCTTAATTTATAGTTCATATATATATATATATATATATATATATATATGTATGTATAAAATTTCAAACCTAGAACCCCCTTCATGAAAGGCAACTCTATAAATAAACACTATCCCCATTCCCCTGAGGTCTTAGTTGGGGTCTTTATTTGCTGTAATAAAACACCATGACCAAGGCCATTTATAGAAGTAAGGTTTATCTGGGGCTTCTGGTTCCAGAGATATAAAAGTGCATCACCATCAGTCACATCAATGAAGAGTGGCAGCAGACAGACATGGTGACTGGAGCCGGAAGCTGAGAGCTGTGAGTTCACATCTCAAACCACAAATAGGAGGCAGAGAACAAAGTGGAGTTGGCAAGAGGCTTTTGTAGCCTCCAAGCCTGCCCCTAGTGATGTACTGCCTCCAGCAAGGCCATCCCTCCTAAGCCTCCCTAAAGAGATCACCAATGGGGACCAAGTATTCAAATGCCCAGACCGTGGGGGATATCTCATTCAGACCACTATACCTAGGAATATTTTGTATTGGGAATTCTGTCATCTGCAAAGAAGGAGGGGTACTTCCTCCTTTCTCCCCTATATATGCTCATTATTGAAGTGGATAGGATTTCCAGGATGGGAATAAATGGTAACAGGAAGAGTAGAAAGTTTTTCTTTTTAAGTCACTGGGTAGGTTTCATTCCAGTGCTAGTGAGTACAGTATTAGCTACAGATTATGGAAGACCTGTATTAACTGGAACATCTCCTCTATTTCAAGTTCACTAGAATTTTTAGCCAAGAATGGATGTCCACTCTAAAAAGAGTGGAATTAAAATTTTATTTCACCCCATAATGGAAAGTCAACTCAAAGTTGGCTAAAGATTCAAATGTAAGATTTCAGAATGTAAAATTGCTATTTTAGAAAAAAAAAAAGTTTCTTAGCAAAGATCTCAACAACAACAAAAATGTTGGACATGTCCCCAAACGCACAGGAAGAAAAGCAAAAATAGACCAAGAATTACATCCAACTAAAAAGCTCATGCATAACAAAAGAAACAACAAAGCAAGGAAAGGTAACTATGAAATAGGGAATATAATTGTAAATTGTACATTTGATACAGGATTAATGTCCAAAATACACAAGGATCTCAAACAACTCAAGAGCATGAAAACAGCTCAACGAAAAATAGATGAAAGGTCTGAAGTGGCACACCTGAGAAGACAGCCAAATGTTCAAAGATACACAAAAATGCTATTATCCTGGAAATGGAGTCAATATTAAGATGAGATACCACCTCAAATTTTCTAGAGTGGATTTTTGTCAAGAAGAAAGAAGATGGTAGACAACGACAAGGGTGTGGAGTAAAAGCAACCCTTATGTAGTCTTGGTGAGAATATAAATAAGCAGAGGCAGTATGGAAAATAGATGGACAATATGGGGAAAATGGAGTTTTCTCAAAAAATGTAAATGGTGTTATCATATGATCCATCTATTCTTCTTCTGAGTATATATTCAACTAAAATGAAATCAGCGTGGAAGAAGTCTCTGCACTCTTATGTTCAAGGAAGCATTATTCATAACAGCAAGATATGGAACCAATTAAGAGTCCATCGATAGATAAATGGATAAAAACTGTTGAAGGATGCAATGTAGCTCAGTGGAACAGTACTTGTGTAGTATGTACAAGACTCTGGGTTCAATCCCCAGCGGCAAAATCAGACGGACAAGCAAAAAGAGTAAGATAAAGAAAAAAGGTAGATGCCATACACATGTACTCAGGCTCAAGGAGAAAAGCGCATCATTTACAACCATGTAGACAAACCTGAAGAACATTATGTTAAGATGTTAAGTGTAATAAACCAAATAGACAAAGAAAAACCCAGCCTGATCTCACTAAAACAAGAACAGTAAAACTAGAGCTCTAAGAGGTAGAGCAAAGAACAGTGGTTATCAGGACTAGATGAAGCTAAAGGGTGTTTTAAGTTTCAGTTATAGATCAGGACCAAGTTGTGAAATGGATCCAGCATGTTGACCATAGTCAGCACCTACATACTGTGTAGTAGAATTTTTTGTAGTTGAAAGTATGGGGCTGGAGGCTAGGGCATAGGGAAAGAAGTGGGTAGCGGGTAGGTTAATTAAAATTAAGGATGTATGAAAAAGCTCTTTGGAAACCCATTAGCTAGTAATTTGTTTTCAAAATACAACCTTAAAAGAAATAGTTTGGGCAGAATTGCCCTGCATGGGTTGACAATTACACTCCCAGAAAATATGGGTCATTACATGAACATATCAGTATAAGACATAGGAGACCTCCCTGTGGGTTGTTGGTCAGGGAGACCCAACAGGTCTTCAAAACAGTAAGCTGTGGCTATTGCCTTTGGTCACCCACCATAAATACATTGTAAGACCTTATTGCTGAAGATATCACACATTTTGGCTTCAGGGAATAAAGTGATCCATCTTAAACTAACTAAAGCAGCTTCCTCCCTCCAGGCTAGCTTTCATAGTTCTACAAAGTACTATGCAGCCTCCTGGGCATTAATTGTTTTGCCCACCACTGGACTCTGCATGCTGCAATACTGATATGCCAGAAAGAATGTGCCCAATGGTGTGATAGTGGCATAACTGCTAGAGAGTAATTAACTGCTATCTGATTAGATTTGAGATGTGCTCCACAGGAGGAACTATCATGCCTGACACTGTAATCCTAGTCAAAAGCCCATGGCTAGGAAGGTTATAGACCCATAGAACCTGCCATTGCTATTTAGTAAATGGTCATGCTCTCAGGGTGCTTCTAGGCCATTGTTACCCTGGTACCCAAACCACATAAAGACTCAACAAAGAAATAATTACAGGCCAATTTCCCTTATGAACATAGATGTAAAAATACTCAATAAAATACTTGAAAGCTTAACCCAAGAACACATAAAAAAAGATCATCCACCATGAACAAGTAGGCTTCACTCCAGAAATGCAGGGTTGGTTCAATACATAGAAATCAGTAAATATAATTCAACTTAAACAAACTGAAAGAAAAAACAAACAAAAAACAAAACAAAACAAAAAGTCCCAACATGATCATCTCATTAGATGCAGAATAGGCCTTTGACAAAATCCAACACCAATTCATGATAAAAGTCCTGGAGATATTAGGAACACAAGGAATATACCTAAACATAAAAAATCAACTTACAGAAAATGTTAATAGCCAACATTAAATTAAATACAGAAAACACAAATCAGTTCCACTAACTCAGGAATAAGACAAGCTTGCACACTCTGTCCATATCTATTTAATATAGTATTTGAAGTTTTAGCTAGAACAATAAGACAACTGAAAGAGATCAAGGGGATACAAATTGGAAAGGAGGAAGTCAAAGTATCATAATTTGCAGATGTTATGATATGATACATAAATGACCCAAAAATTCCACTAGTGAACTCCTACAGCTGATAAACATGAGGTAGCTGGATAAAAGGTTATCTCAAAAAAAAAAAATAGTAGCCCTCCTATACATAAATGACAAGTGGACTGAGAAAGAAATCAGGGAAACAACACTTTTGAAAAGAGTCTCAAATAATATAAAATACTTTGGGGGTAATTCTAATCAAGCAAATGAAAGACACATATGATCAAAACTTCAAGTCTTTTAAGAAAGAAATTGAAGAAGGTATCAGAAGATGAAAAGATCCCCCATGGTCATGGATCAGTAGGCTTAACATAGTAAAAGTGGTCATCCTACCCATCTACAAACTCAGTGCAATCCTCATCAAAATTTCAACACGATTCTTTATAGAACTTGAATGGATAGTTCTCAATTTAATTCAGAAAATTTTTTAAAAAAGGATAGCTAAAAAAATCCTCAACAATAAAAGAACTGCTGGAGGTACCATCATCCCTGATTTCAAGTTGCACTATAGAATTATAGTAATAAAAAATGCATGGTATTGGCATAAAAACAGACACATTGATCAATGGAATCAAATTGAAACCCCAGACATAAATCCACACACCTATGAACACCTTGTTTTTTATAAAGCCAAAAATACATACTGGAAGAAAGACAGCATCTTCAACAAATGGCGCTTGTCAAACTGTATGCCTGCATGTAGAAAAATGCAAATAGATCCATATCTATCACCCTGCACAAAACTCAAATCCAAGTGGATCAAAGACCTCAACATAAAACAAGATACACTGACTCTGACAGAAGAGAAAGTGGAGAATAGTCTTGAGCACATTGGCACAGGAGAACAGACCATTGATGATGCAGGCACTAAGACTGATAATTAATGGGACCTCATGAAAGGGAAAAACCTTCTGTAAGGCAAAGGACATCATCATTAGGACAAAATGGCAGCCCACAGAATGGGAAAAGATTTTCACGAACTCCACATCTAATAGAGGATTAATATCCAAAATACATAAGAAACTCAAGAAACTAGACATCAACAAGCCAAATAATCCAATTGAAAAATGGGGAACAGTTCTAAACAGAGAATTCTCAACAGAGGAATCTCAAATGGATGAGAAACACTTAAAGAAATATTCAATATCCTTAGCTATCAGGGAAATGCAAATAAAAACTACTTTGAGATTTCATCTTACATCTGTCAGAATGGCTAAGATCAGTAACTCAAGTGACAGCTCATGCTAGCAAGGATGGGAACACCCTTCCATTGCTAGTGTGCGTGCAAACTTGTATAGTCACTATGGAAAGAAATATGGCAGTTCCACAGAAAAATTTAAAATCAATGTACCTCAAAACACAGCTACACCACTCTTGGGCATATACCTAAAGGATGCTCTATCCTACCACAAGGACATTTGTTCAACCATGTTTATTATGACTTTATTCATAATAGCAGAAACTGTCACAACCCAGATGTTCCTCAACAGAAGAATGGATGAAGAAAATGTGGTACATTTACACAATGGAGTTTATGCAGCTGTTAAAAACAATGACATCAGGAGATTCAAAGGCAAATTGATTGAACTAGAAAAAAATCATCCTGAGTGATATAACCCAGACCCAAAAAAGCAAATATGGTATCTATTGACCTGTATGTTGGCATTAGCCATTAAGTAATGATAACCAAGTGTAGTTAGAATTTTCCTGCCTGGCCCAGTCAGGACATATCTCTCTTACCCGCCAGTCCCACAGTCGCTCAGACCCAACCAAGAAAGCACACAGAAACTTACATTTTTAGAAACTGTATGGCTGTGGCAGACTTCTTGTTATCTACTTCTTCTATCTTAAATTAACCCATTTCTGTTAGTCTATACTTTGCCACATGGCTCGTGGCTTACCAGTGTCTTTACATGTTGCTTCTCATGGCGGCGGCTGGCGGTGTCTTTCTCCAGCCTTCTACTTCCCAGAATTCTCTTCTCTCTTGTCCCGCCTATACTTCCTGCCAGGCCACTGGCCAATCAGAACTTTATTTACATAGAGCGATATCCACAGCACTTCCCCTTTTCTTTTCTTTTTTTTAGGAAGGTTTTAACTTTTACATAGTACAATTACATATAACAAAACAATTATCAAGCAAGAATTACAGTTACAATATTAAAGAAGATATCCTATCTATTTTATATTTATGACTCTAAGGTTTTATATCTAACTTATCTTTTATCATAATTGAGGAAATTATAACTATCTAGTCTTCAACCACATCAAAGACCTCAGAAGGATATAATATTACCTGAGAACCTGGGAGAAGGATGTAAGCTACTTTCAGGAGTCTTGCAGGGTAGACAGAGACAGCTGGCAGCCTGGACAGTCACCTAATGTTCCTTTGTAAAGTTGGGGCATTTGTCTTCAGACCACAGGGCTAGAGTCTCTTGGTCACTTCTCTCAGTGTTCTGTAGAATGTCTGGCAGTTTCCTCTGCGAAGCAGGAACCTGAAGGACGATTTTGTCAAGCAAAGTTCAGTGGTCACCTTTCTATGGGTCCTGCATGTCCAGTCGATCAAGCAATCCAGGCAAGAACAGTTTCTTGCCCAAATGGCTATCTTTGCCAAGGTGAAGATAAATTCCATATGAAGTGTCTTCAATGCCCATCCTCCTCTCTGAAGTAAATTGGTGCTGCCAGGAGCAGACATGTCTCACTGTCCAGAAAGTCTAAATTTTAAAAGTATTTTAAATGCCATATTCTGTAGGTCTTTGAAGTATTTGAAGATTACCTATCTGTCTGAAATATCTCTATGTATACCTAGAAGACTTAACTAACATGGCTACGAGTACGATTATCATAGATGACTAATTATTAATCTATTTTTAATTATCTATTTCAATTTAAAATGAGCTGTACAAACATAATACCTTAAACAAGAGTAGAAATATACACACAATATAACAAAATTAACTTTAAGTTTGTATCAATAGACTAAAGTCTGTACCAATGTAAAACATTTTAAACAAGTTGTTGCTCTTTAGAAGTAAGTTCCTTAAACTACCCTTTTATCCTATTATATCTATATCATATCCCCTTTTCTTCTTTAGAAAGAGATCGTGTTTATAATCAATCTACTTTAAAGAAAAATATTGGTTTTTCTCTGTCCCACACCAGAGGGCTCTTCTGATTTGGGACACAAGAATCTCTTAACCTTTTCTTTTAGCAATATGTCTGGGTTTAGAGAAGGAGTGAGCCAATTCCATCTCCAAAGCCAGCTTGATAATTTTGGGAATGTGGGCGTAGTTTCTCTTACTATTTCCTGCTGGAGGGGGGCGCTGCATCTTATGGGGACACAAAGAAAATTTTAGGATTATGGAGTAGTCCATTAGGGTGAACCTCTGAGCCAGTTGCCTTGAAACCGTTCTGGATGTTGGAGCATCTGGGCCATGGTGTCATTGGAGACCTTTCAGGTGGTCTTGGCTGATCAAACCTGATGTATCTTAATATGGAACAAATCCACAGCCTCTGGCTTTCTGTGGAAACAAAAGCAGAGACTCCTTTCCAAAGCAACATATCCTTATATCCAAATTTCAAAGTCAAGGTACCTTTAAAATTTACATATTTGTTTAACTCAACAGCTTTTATGATCAAATCTTTTTCTGTAGTTAAAAATCCCAAAGACAAGACAAACCAGATTCTCTGTGTAATATCCATCTTTGTAAGATTGAAACGCCATTGTGCCTGCTGGCTCCGCCCACCTCAGCTTCCCAACATGGCGGTGGTACAGTTTACCACCAGCTCTGGATCTGGATCCATGTGTACCATCAACTATCAGAAGCAGTTCTATCAAAGCAGTGCATAGCCTAGAAATCTTTTCTTTTAACTGGCAAAGGCTAAATTCACCATGCAGCAGAGCAAAGTGCTGCTTGTAGATTCCTCATTCCCGCTACACCCCAGGTCAGACGCACACGCCAGGAACCCGCCATAGTAGCTCAAACCGGCAGGCTGCCGCTAACTTGAGACAACTACGAAGCTGTTTTTAGCTCCGTCTTAGAATCTTTTTTCTCAGGTTTTAGGTGGAAATTCTTGCCAACACGTTGGACGCCATTTGTAGTTAGAATTTTCCTGCCTGGCCCAGTCAGGACAAATCTCTCTTACCCGCCAGTCCCACAGTCGCTCAGACCCAACCAAGAAAGCACACAGAAACTTACATTTTTAGAAACTGTATGGCTGTGGCAGGCTTCTTGTTATCTACTTCTTCTATCTTAAATTAACCCATTTCTGTTAGTCTATACTTTGCCACATGGCTCGTGGCTTACCAGTGTCTTTACATGTTGCTTCTCATGGCGGCGGCTGGTGGTGTCTCTCTCCAGTCTTCTACTTCCCAGAATTCTCTTCTCTCTTGTCCCGCCTATACTTCCTGCCTGGCCACTGGCCAATCAGAACTTTATTTACATAGATCGATATCCACAGCAACCAAGCTACAATCCATAGACCCAAAGAGGTTAGATAAAGAGGAGGGGTCGTGGGGAGATGCAAGGCTTTCCCTGAGAAGGGGAAATAGATTTCATGGTTGGACTAGGGGTGGGTGGAGATGAAAGCATGAAGAATCAGGTAGGTGGGGGTGGATGGGGTGGAGGGAGAGAGTGTAGTGCTGTGGATATCACTCTGTATAAATAAAGTGCTGTTTGGCTAGTGGCCAGGCAGGAAGTATAGGCGGGATAAGAGAGAAGAGAATTCTGGGAGGAGGAAGGCTGAGCCAGAGAGAGACACAGCCAGCCACCGCCATGACAATGAAGATATAAAGGTACAGGTAAGGGAAGCCACAAACCAAGTGGCAAAGTATAGATTAATAAAAATGGGTTAATTTAAGATAGAAGAACTAGATAACAAGAAGCCTGCCACAGCCATACAGTTTGTAAACAATATAAACGTCTGTGTGTTTACTTGGTTGGTTCTGAGTGTTTATGGGCCTGGCCGGTGAGAGAGATTTGTCCTGACTGTGGGCCAGGCAGGAAAACTCTAACTACAGTGTAGGATAAGACAGCTGGAATGGGGGGCATTTAGAGGTGTGTGGAAACTTCCTGGAATCTATGAGGGTGATCCTAGTGGGGATCTTAGTAATGGGGATATAGATCTCAACTGGCCCTCTCTTGTAGCCAGGCAAGGCTTCTAGTAGTGGCACTGTGTTGCATTCAGTTGAGTTATTGGCTGAAGGAATCCTGTGGACATCCCCAAACAACCCAAGCTGATGGTAGGACAGAGGATTGCTCTCTGCAAACTTACAGTGAGACCCCATTGCTGAGAACAACATCCACACAGCTCACTGAACATGGAGATGTTGAGATGGTGCCTGACTATTTATTCTAGTCCCTTGGGTACAGGAGTTACATTATGGCTGCCAAAAGAGAAACATGGACACCAACCCAGCCACAAAACCTTTGAGCAACAATCTGTCCTGCTTACAAGATATGCTAGGGCGATGGTGTCACAGAACTTGTGGGAGTGGTCAACCAATGACTGGTTTAACTTAAGGCCCATTCCCCCAAAGGGAGCCCATGCCCTACACTGCCTGGATAGCCAGGAACCAGAGACTGAATAACCCAGAGACCAAACAGGACTGATCTAAAAAAAAAAAAAGTCAATGAAATGATTCCTAATGATATTCTGCTATACTCATTGATTGGTAACTTGTCCAGTCATTACCAGAGAGGCTTTCTCTGGCCACAGATGGGAGCAGGTGCAGAGACCCACAGCCAGACATTATGCAGAGAGAGTCTAAATTGGAAGTCTCCATTGGATCCTTCCCCTACGAGCTTGGAGAATTCCATGGAAGAGGGCCCCTGGAAAGATCACAGAAGTCAGAGGGGATGGAGGACACCAGAAGCACATGGTCCCCTGAATCAACTAAGCAGGGTGCATACAGACTCACAGAGAGTGAAGCAGCAAGCACAGGGCCTGCATGCGTCTGCACCAGGCCTTCTAGGTATATATTGTGGCTGTTAGCTTAGAGTTTTTGTGGGACTCCTAACTGTGGAAGCAGGTTTGTCTGTCTCTCTGCCTGCTCTGGGACTCTTTTCTTCCTCTTAGGTTGCCTTGTCCAGCTTCAGTGTGAGGGCTTTTGGCTTGCCTTATTGTATCCTGTTTTGTCGTGTTTGGTTGTTGTTTCTTGGAAGTTGGCTGTTTTCTGAAGGAGAAACAAAGAGGAAGTGGATCTAGGGGATGGGGAGGTTGGAAGGAGCTCGGAGGAGTGAAAGAAACTGTGGTCTGGGTGTGTTACATAAGACAAGAACCTATTTTCAATTTTTTTTTTAAAAAAAGCTTGTTCTAAGTCTCAGATGATTCTTTGAATTCATACTTTTGAGCAGTGTTGAGCCTGTTAAGTTGTTGAGGATTCATGGACAAAGATTGGGTGTGTTTTTCATTGTGAAAGTGACATGAGCTTTTGGTGGGCCATGTTGGGATTGTATTATCTAGAGTGAAGTATTTGAGTGTCAAATTGACAAGGGGTAGTAGACTTGTGGCAGTTAGTCTTCATAGTCAACTTGACTATATTTGTTCCCATCTAGAGTGCTGTGCAAACCTTTGAATATGTAGGCCAGGGTGTTTCCAGAGAAGAATAAGTGATGGGGGAATACCACCTGCTGGGCTGGTGCCTGGATGAAATAAAAAGAGAAGAAAGAGAAAGCCAGTGGAGTCCTGGCGCTTTTACCATCTCTGCTTCCTGGTGCACCGTGAAGTGAACTGCACTGCTCTGAGGGAAGTTCTCATCATGAAGGACTGGACTGCCATGAAGTGGGAGCAAGATTAGCTTCTCCTAGAGTCTGTCCAGTCTCCTGCTCACAATCACAATAAAATTAACTAATAGCAGGCTCACTTTCCTGCCCTCTATAGAGAAAGGAGTATCTGAGACTCCACCTGTATTTGTATATTAGCATATTCCTCCTCTCCTGTCTGTAGCTTTCCATATTTATGATTTAAAGTGTGGTTATTATGGATTATTTTTCCCCTGATATTTCCTTTAGCTGTGAAATTTGTATCAGCTAGTGATACAGCCCCTAGTACCTATGATTATATTTTCATGTGACTATTTTTATATCTCTATATTAACTTACCTTCATCGTTACATTTGAATAACCATTTTATAGATGGCATCAATTTGATTTGTGGTGACATTTCCCCTTAACCCATTCTTTAGCATGTTTAGAGCAAAAAACACTTAATGCAATCATCAAGTTTGCACTTCCTCTTGGAGTTGTCATTTTTATTATTCTTTCTTCCACATATGTGGTTTTCACACTTCCGTTCTCCCTTTCCAACTTATTTGGGATTGTTCTACCATTTTAATGTGCTAAATCATACAATAAATTCTATTTAGTTTTTGAGACCCTGCCATGACCTTGTTATTGTTTATTAGTGTCTGTCTTTTTCATCATAGCCATTCTGGAATCGGTATCTCATGATTTTGACTTATCTTAATCACATTTCTGTACAGTTTTTTCTGGAAAGATGTCCCACACAGCATAGCAAAATTTGTAAGCTGAATTATTAATGGAATAATAGTTTTATTAATTTCATTATCAGGTTGATTATTGAAAGTGTTTAGGAAAACATTATCTTCTTAGATACTTATTATCCTGTCATTTCTTTATCATACTTACTACTTCTAATAATGACTTAATGACTTTTCCTAGATTTTTCTGTATGAAGATCATGTCTTCTGCACATAGATATTGGTGAGCATCTTTAAGTGTGAATGCCTTTTCTACTTCCTGCCTCAATGCTAGGGCTAGGATTTCCAGCCCAGTGCTGATTAGAAGTGGGGAAAGCAGACATCCTTACATTGTTCTTGGTCTCACCAAGAAGGCGTCCAGTTTCTTGTTATTAAGTATGATGTGGGTTCTTGTGGGTATCCTTTAAGGAAGACTTCCTCTACACCTAATTTGTGGATGTTTTAATCATTTTAAAATGTGTTAGTTTTGTCAAATGCTTCATATGCATATGTTAAAGTGATCATATCACTTATTTTTATTCTGTTGATATTTAATTGAATTTCACAAATTAAGCCAAACTTGGATCTCTGAGTAAAATTCCATGTGTTAATAATATAGATTTCCTTTTCTTAATGTGTTGTTTTAGATGACTGATGTCATTCATAAATATTTTCTTGGAGATTTTCTCACTTATGTTAATGAACAATATTAATCCAGAGTTCCTTTTCTTATGTCTTTGTTCTGATTATGGAATCAGGGTAAATGTGACCTCTGAAAATTAGTCTGGATTTGTTCCCTTGCTTTCTATTTTTTTCAAGAGTTTTTGAAGAATTATGAATATTAACTTCTGAATACTCAGTAAACCTTAATAGTTAAGACATTTCTTATGGGCTTTTCACTGTGGATAATTTCCTTTTTTAAAGTTTTTTATGGTTTAACAAGATATTTATAAAATGAATAAAAATTGTCAGCTATAAGGGGTGAAGAGCATGTAAAAACGGAAAGTGTATAGTGCAGGGGTTGGAGAATTTTGGTTTCTTAGTGAATACAGCACTGAGCTGGGCATATAGCTCATAAGCAAAGTATTAGCTTGGCATGCTCAAGATCCTGGGTTTGGTTGCCAGAAAATAAATAGTAAACAAATTAATAAATACATAACTGGATAGTTGTATCACCTGTGTGTGGACCATCTACGAGACAACTCTTTCAATAATTCCAGTGTTACAAATTTACCTAAGAATAAAGTGACCCTAGTCAAATGCCACCTAAACTTCTATAAAAAAAATAAAAAAAAAAAGCAAAGACCATATTTGCTGCTGATGCAATTCAATGCAAACTATTTTTTTTTTTTATTTACTGTTAATTCTGTGTATATGCATGTTGGGGTGTTTGTGTGTGGATATGTATGTGGTGCCTGCAGAGATCAGATGAGGGTGCTGGATCCACATGAGCCAGAGTTATAGACAGTTGTGAGCAGCTCAACATGGATGACAAAATTTCTAGGTACTTGTAGTATACCACTTTGAATTTTGATGTGTATATACACTGTAAAGGTTAAGTCAAGCAAGTTAGCTTATCTATCATCTCACATAACTATCATTTTGCATATCTTTTATTATTGACTCCCACAATGGACTGGGCCTTCCCACATCAATCATTGATAAGAGAAAATACCCCCCACAACAAGTTTATTCAGATTAATATCTGGCGTGGGGCCATGATTCAGTGGTTAAAAACATTTGCTGCACAATAGGTACTAGAGTTTGGAATCCCAGCCCCCCATATAACAAGCTGGGTGTCTGTCCCATTCTCTTAGTTTTCCTTATAATGCTGTGCTTAAAAAAAAAAAAAAAAAAACAAACCAACAACAACAAAAAAAAAAAACACCATGACCAAAAGCAACTTGCAGAAGGAAGGGTTGGTTTGGCTCACAAGTCCCAGTTCCAGTCTATCACTGAAGGAACTCAAGGCAGGAACCAAGAGTCAGGAACTGAAGCAGAGGCCATGGAGGAGTGCTGCTCACTGACTTGAGGATCATGGCTTCTGCCTGCATTTATATATGTTTCAGGACAGCCTGCCCAGGGGTGAGACCACCCACAGTGGACTGGGCCTCCCATATCAGCCATTAATCAGAAAATGCTCCCCACAGACTTACCTACAGACAATCTGATAGAAGCAGAGGTTCTCTCTTTCCAGATGACTCTACCTTGTGTCAAGCTGACAAGCAACCAAACAAAGGAGCAAAAACTCAGCCCATCCAGACAGGCCTAGAACTACAGCACTGGGGATCCAACAGTGTTTGGGCCTCTGTGAGTGCACAGGGGCACACACCAGCTCACAGAAGTGTTCATACCATACGTCAGTGCATACACATATACACAAATAAAGACTTTTAAATACATTTAAAATAAAAACTTACAAATACAGATTTTCTGTTGTATCTTGAGTTGGCTTTAGTAGCTCCTTGTGATCTTTTCAGTAGCCAAGTTTTTATTTCATTAAGTTTTCAATTTTTTATTCTCTTTATTTTCTTCTCTAACCGATTTTATTCCCTTCCCTCTTCTTGTGTTAGGTTATCCAGTGGTTGTTTGTCCCAGTCTTGTACATTTTTATTGACCTTTCACCTACTCCTTCTTGTAGACATTGTAGCATAAGGTGTGGTCTACAAAGTTTACACTGGAAAATCATGCATTGAAGTTACCAAAAAACAATAATAATACAATATTTTCAGTAAGTTTATGATTTTGTGGGAGTTGAGTTCCTAACTGTTCTGGCGTATATGTAGCCCATGGGCTAATCACCTACTGGAATATTGAAGTCTTCGTTACTGGATTTTCTATTTCTCCTTTCACTTTTCTACTTTTCTACATTATGTACTTTTTGTTATTCTCATATTAGGGGTATATGTGTGTGTGTGTGTGTGTGTTTATACACATAAATACATCTGTTTATAACTATTATAGCTTTCTTGAAGGACTGACCTATTTATTTTTAGAAAGTTCCTCCTTATGACTAATAACGTTTTTATCCTGAAAGCTGTTTTGCCTACTATTGAGCTATGGGTTTTCCTAGCTAGTGACTGATGCTCTTATGTCCTTTGACTTTCAATCTATCTGCATACCTGTATGCAAAGTGTTTTTGTTTTGTACAAGGAATGGTTGGGTCGTGCTTTCCTTAAAACCCCAGCTGAAGCCTCTCAGCCCTGATTTAATTGTTTAGTTCTCTCTCACGGGAAGGCTCTATTATTTGTACTTTATCCAGTGTGTAGGTCATACTTCCCATGTCTTTTGCATGCTTCACAGTCTTTCCTAGAAATTGTATATTTTTGATAATTTTGCATTAAAGTCATTCTGGGAACTTGTCCTTTCCCGAAGCTTGTTGCTACAATTTTCTTTTTGATGTATATGGCGGTTTGAAAAAAAAATGACTCCCCAAAGGGAGTGATACTGTTAGGAGGTGTGGCCTTATTGAAGGAAGTGTGTCACTGTGGGGGCTTTGAGGTTTCCTATGCTCAGGATGCTGCCCAGTGTCTCAGTTGATTTCCTGTTGCCTGCAAGATGTAGGACTCTCAGCTAATTCTCCAGCATGTTGCCATGCTCCCCTCAACCTATGATGATAATGGACTGAACCTCTGAAACTGTAAGTGAGCCAGCCCCAATTAAATATTTTCCTTATAAGAGTTGCCATGATTATGGTGTCTCTTCACAGCAGTAAAAATCCTAAGACAAATGGTGGATCATTTTACTGAAGCTTCTTCTCCATCCTTTGCCCCCCATCCTTCTTGAGCAAAGCAGTAAACCTCTGATGACTCTTTTCCAGAACCCACAGCTTTTCAGACTGTTACACAGGGAGCCTGAGATTCCGATGATGTTGAAGGTTCCTCTTCCAACCTTTCCTGGGCTCCTTCCAGCTGTTAGACACTACTAAGTTCTGGGCAGTCACTGTTTCTCAGCAGAGCCTGCATGTACAATCTCCTTCCAGGTGATTCTCATCTGTGTCATCTCTGTAAAAAACCTACCCTGAATTTAAAGATCATATGTATATGTGTATTTTACAGTACACCTTTGCTTACAGCCCTTTTGAAGATCACTTTGTAGTTGTGTGCTTATTTTATCGGTTGGTTTTGGCCATTTCTTGGGCTTTGTACTTATCAAGCCTTAACCCCAGGCAGCTGGGGATTGGATGAGGAAACACCAAGACCTGCACATTGTGTAAGGAAAGCCGTGGAGCTGAGATGTGGGGCAGTCAGTCTGGAGTGGTCTGTTTTACTGCTTCTGCCGACCTGGGAGCGGCTAGGAGCAGGATGGCCTTGGCTCAAGTACAGCAAACTGCACCTTTCCTAGGGAATCTACATTCCATCTGGTGTGTGTTGTTTGCCCTTAAAATCATTTCCACATCCTTCAAATGGTTGGTGTTTTGCAGGTGACTTTCATTCATTTTGGTGGAGTTCTCCACACTTGATGTTCAGAAGTCAATCTATCGCACTTAAACTTAACAGTATAGAGTACCTGCAGAAGGAACAAATTGAGTCCATTTTTGCTGTATACTTTCAAGTGCCAGTTTTTCAGTAGTTTCTCTCTATTCAACACTGCAAACCTTAGTGTTTCAAGTTTTCAGATCTAGCAGAATCAGAAACGCAATTTTGTCTGTGGTAAGATCTAGGGTTCCCATTCCAACCTCTCAAGCCACCTGTAATTTTTATCTAAGTTTACAATGAAGAGAATGTGTTTTTTCTACCACTGTGTTCTTCCACTCTGTTGTCTGTGGGTTAGTTGGATTCAGAAGAAGTTAGGAATGGGAAGTCAGGAAGAGGAAGTTACTACATTCTGGAATCCAAAGGAAGTCTCCAAAGGAAGTCCCAGAAGACTTGCCCCTTGCTCTGCAACTGGTTGGTTATGAGGTGATTGTCTTTTGCTGAAACCTGGCTGGTCTTAGGAAAAAAAGTCAGCAAGTGACTAATCCAACACAGTGAGGCTGGTCCTAACACAGGAAGCCACAAAATGATGAGAGCCCCTGCCTCACCCCCATGGCGGGTGCCCGAAGAGAGGAAAGCAACGAGGTGTGCCTTCCTTCCGATCTTCCAGATCTTGGCTTACAAGGCCTTCCAAGATTTCTTGAGAGCTGATAAGAGCCCTTCAGCCAAATGACTCAGAAATGATTCTTTAAACTTGAATTCAGGGAGGGAGGGGATTCAACAAAAATCAAAACTACTTGAATGCTTGGGGCTGGAAAGATACAATCAGTAAAGTGCTTGAAATGAAGGCCAGAACTGTGCTCCTGAGGGACATGGAATCACTTGGAGTCATACTTGTGAAGCATTATTTGTCCTCTGGGTATTTTTGTGAGGGATTATGCTGACTAGGCCCACTGACGTGGGAAGACCAGAACTAAAAGTGGGTGCCACCACTCCCTTGGCTTGGGTCCTGGGCTCTACAAAAAGGAGAAAGTAGGTAAGCACAAGCATTCATCTATCACTCTCTGCTTCCTGACCATGAATAGGATATGGTCAGAAGCCTTGACGTCCCTGCCCTGAGGGACTGTATCCTTGAATTTCGATCTGAAATAAACCCTTTCTCCCCAGGGTTGCTGTTGTCAGGATATTTTGTCATGGCAACATTAAAGAAACCAAGACGGAATCCTCAGCACCCACGTGAAAAACCCAGGTGTTGTGACAGGGGTCCTTTCATCCATTCCTGGGAGGCTGGAGACAGGAGGATCCTGTCCGGGGCTTGCTAGCCAGCCAGTCTAGCTGAGTGAGCAGTTGCAGGCTGAGAGAGAGAGCCCATCTCAAAAAACCAAAGAGTGAGGAGTGATTGAGGAAGACCTTCAACATCAGCTCCCGGCCTCCGCATGCAAGTACACACATGCATACACACAAGTGCACACACAAACCAAAACTTTAAAAATAAAAAATAAATAAAAATAAAAAAAGCACTTGAATGTTTCAATTCACAAAGCCTGTTAAGGTTTTTACCTCCATATCAGCAGAGTGGTGCAGGCCTAGAATCTGAGCATTTAGAGGCTGAAGATGAAGACGGAGAGTTCCTGGCTAGATTGGGCTATACAACAAAACCCTACCTCAGAAACAAACAAACAAAAATTACCTCCAGATAGAACTGTCCCTCAAAAGGAGTTTGTAAAAAGGGCTCTGTGGTGAGTACATCCTCCAGTGGGAGGAATAATCATTCTTGATTCAAACTTGGTATTACACTTGTTTATTCACACAATAAAATTATAAGCAATATTTATCCTGTCTTCCAAGTGGAAGCGGGAATACTTCTCTGGTGTACAGGTCCAGACTGTTCCTTTGGATCTTGGGTCAGCCTTCCTGTGGTCAACTTCGTCTGCACTGAGATGAGACTAGGATCTCACGTCTCTGGCGGAGGAGAGTCATCTCATGCGAGGGTCTGATGAGCTCTGTTGTTCGGGTCTGAGGCTTCATCTTTTATATCCCTTTCTGGCTAGGTTTCTAGTCTTATCCCTACTTCCACACATAGCTTATCGCTACTCCATTTGTGGTTTATTTATGTCATTCTATTGCTTATCACTCCTGACCATGGTTGTTCACCCTAGGTCTTACATGTTCCTTACAGGCTCTCAGAACATTTTATTCATAGGTAATAATACTACTGTGCAGGCCATTCTTCTGCCCTGAGAGCATTCTTCACCATCCTCCTCCCCAGAAGTCATGTCATCTAGACTCATCACCAGATTTCAGCATCTTGCTGGCTAGTTTCCCAATAGATTTGGCCAATAGTCTCTATTAACATTAAATGAGGCCATATGAAGACAGATACAGGAGGCTGCGTTCTAAATCCCACCTTTCTATACACTCACACACTGTCTCTCTGGAAGCAGTCACGGTCTCAGGAACGGCCTTCTCCTCCAAAGCTCTCATCCTATAAAACTTGGTAATCTATTCTTGCTTGTTGCTGACATTAACTCTTTCATCCTTCCATTTCTAAGGGTTCTCTTTGTAGCCCATCACCCTTGTCACAACCCTCATCACCCCTATTTTTTTTCCACTGTGAAGACTAGTTTTTTCCAAATTCCTTTGCTGGTGTCTATGGCTGTGCGACTCAGAGACTATCATGAAAACTTAAAGTAGTTCCTTGGCTGATGAAAAGAAACAGCCAGAGCTCTTTACCCCCATCCCTTTCTTTAATCTTAAAATAATAATGTGACATCGGGAGTTATAGTAGTTATATTGTGACCATGGGCCAACACACTCACAGTTGTTTAATAATGTTTTTATATAGCAAATAAGATACCCAATTAAATTTGAATTTCTGATAAATCCCTTATAAATTTGAAGCATTCATGTCTTACTTAGGGTTTCTATTGCTGTGACAAAACATCATTAACAAATAGCAAGTTGGGGAGCAAAGGGTTTATTTGGCTTGCACTTCCAGATCACAGTCCATCACTGTTGGAAATCGGAACCAGAACTCAAGCAGGGCTAGAACCTGGAAGCAGGAGCTGATACAGAAGCCATGGAGGGGAGCTGCTTACTGGCTTGCTCCCCCTAGCCCACTCAACCTGCTTTCTATAGAACCCAGGACCACCAGCCCAGAGATGGCACCACCCACCATGGGCTGGTCCCTCCCCCATTGATCACTAATAAAGAAAATGCCTTACAGCTGGATCGAATGGAGGCATCTCCTCAGCTGAGGCTCCTTCCTCTCTGATGACTCTAGCTTATATTAACACAAAACCAGCCAGTAAAACTGACCCCCTCAATGCTGGGCCTTCAACTGCCACTGAGGCTGCACCTTCACCAATGGCCTCTCCCGGCCTCTCCCAGTGCCAAGCCTCAGCTGCTCTCCATGACCCCTTCATGCCTTCAAAACCAATCCACCTGGGTGACTCTTACACATTACCAAGTCTGACTGCCAACAGGAGGTACAACCTTGGCCACCTCTGAACACAGCTTCTCTGTGCTGTCAGAAAACACATTCCAGAAAATTTCACCTCAATGATGCTGGTCTCTTCTTAATCACTGCTAATTCTTAGCTCTAGCTTAGCCGACCAGCATCAAATATCCCAGCAAAACAAAGTTTTGCTTTAATAGTTCTGGTCTCTTGTTAATCACAGATGATTCTTCAGCCCCAGCTAACCAGAACCACAGATTCTTAATTCAAAATAACAAATGACGCCAATGAGTCTTTAAACTTCCCTCTGAAACTTCACAGGCCAGGCCGCCATTGTCTGCACTGCCCTCAACGTTCTCATCTTCCAAGTTCCACAGAGCATCCCACAGAGCTCTTAACACTCAATGGCTTTTCTAGTCCAAAGTTTCAAAGTCCTTTCACAATCCTCCCTAAAATATGGTCTGGTCTGTCTCAGCAATATCTCACTACACTGGTACCAATCTCTGTCTTAGTTGGGGTTTCTATTGCTGTGATGAGACACCATGACCATTACACCTCCTATAAAGGAGAACATTTCATTGTGGTGGCTCACTCACTTACAGTTCAGAGGTCCAGTCCATTATCATCATGACGGGGATCATGGTGTTGTGCAGGCAGACATGGTGCTGGAGAAGTAGCTGAGAGTTCTACAACTTGCAGGCAACAGGAAATTAACTATCTCACTGGACATGGCTTGAGTATATATGAGACCCCAAAGCCTGCCTCCACAGTGACACTTCCTCCAACAAGACCACACCTACTTCAACAAGGCCACACCTCCTAATAGTGCCACACCTTTTGGGGGCCATTTTCTTTCAAAGCACCACAATTATTAGTATGTGCCAAATGTTTTATAGTGTATATTTTAAAAGCATAATTTCATAGATAATAATACACATGTATACTAGTTATATTGTGAACAAGAGCCAACATACTAAAAAATAAAATAAAAAGCTGTTTCATTGTACTTTATATTGAGTGCCACAAATTCTTTAAAAATAACCCTTAGTGGGGCTGGAGAGATGGCTCAGGGATTGAGAGCACTGGCTGCTCTTCCAGGGGTCCTGAGTTCAATTCCAATCAACCATACGGAGGCTCCCAACCATCTAAAGTGGGATCTAATACCCTCTTCTGACATAAAGGTGTACATGCAGACAGAGCACTCATACAAAACAAACAAATAAATAAACAAGTCTTTAAAAATATATCCCCTGGTTTTGTTATTAACTACATTAAATATATAAATATGTTTATAAAGTGTGTATGTCCAAAGGAAAACAATAGGCTGTCGACCTAGCAAACACCTGAGCCTAAGACAACCTTTGCACACAGCTACATTTAATTCTCCTTTTCCTCCCATAGTTCCCTGGTTTTGTACAGCCCTGTCTGCTGTGAAAGTCTAGGAACTGAAGCAAGGCCTTTGCTGCCCTGCAGGAGAGTGTGCAACGTTCCTCTGCCACCTTACAAAGCACTGGGCTGAGTGATACAAATTCAAAATTCAAAAGGCAGAGAAGTCCACCTTTTCAGACCAAGTCGGGTTTCTGCATAGACAAAGGTCCAAGACACAAACCGCAGTGAAAGATGCCTTGCAGTTAAGGGTAGCATGTGGGTCTCTGGGTATTTTCAGAGAAGCAACCTCAACCTCCAGATTTTCTAAGGACTTCCTCTGCCTTTCCTCCGACTCAGCCGCAGGCTGTGAGGCACACCCCTGCCCAAGCCTCCCTCCTGAGATTCTGCATATGCTTTCTTGCTAAACGACTCTTTCCCTGGTTATCTCCTCACGGGATGCATCTGCTGGGTGCCTAGCATCCTCAGCTCCGCTTTCATCTTTTCGTGTCTCAACACATTGTTTCCTCCAGTCCTGATGGCAGTGTGGAAGGGAGCCATCCCACCCGGCCGCGCTTTGGGATTGGCAGCGAATGAATGATTGGCAGCGGGCATCTCTGTCAGAGCTTTGGCATGCCGCAGAGTGGGAGCCCCGTGCTAATGAATGCCATCTACACCTACCAGATGTGCCACTGGGTGACATGCCAGGTCTTTTACATAATGCCATTCTGCCGGACACGAGACAGCTGGGGGTGGGGGTGTCTTTTAATGCCTTGGGGTAGGAATGGGTCTGTCTTCCCTTTCTTTCTTTCTTTCTTTCTTTCTTTCTTTCTTTCTTTCTTTCTTTCTTTCTTTTTTTTTAATTCAGACTACCCTTCATTGTCCATAAACCCCATCCGCTCCCATTGTGTTACTGTAAGACTATAAACCTGAGGATGTCTAAGAGACAGCTCTAAACTGGAGAAACTTGAGTTCACGGAATGTGTCCCCTGGCCTCCTGCACACCATCGCCTATCTTCTACTTTTTCGAGTTTGCTGTCGGCTGGCATCGCTAGAGATTTAGAAGTGTATAAAAGAAATTGAAAGCGCCTAGGAGATCTGAAATGAGAGGAGCGGAGAGGAAACGCCACACTTCCCACCCACCCCCAAGTTAAATGTGCACTGAGCTTCCCACGCTTCAGCGGCCCCTTCGGTTCTTCCCTCTGCCGCCACCACCCTTAGGAAACTAAAGACCATTTTCCCCAAGGAAGATACCTTGATACCTTGCCCAGTGTCTGTATCAAGTTCTGGATAAAGTGTGGAGGTGTCCAAAAGACACGTCTTTTGAGGGGAGGGGATGTTTCCTCGAGTAGGATGAACTATGTTGGGAAGCAAGGGAAACTGGAGATTTTAGAGCAACAGCGGGTCTGCGCGAGCCTGGGGGAGAAGGTCTCCACCCTAGAAGGAGAACCGCTGAGCTCACGGGATGCTAGATTGTCCGAAAAGCTTCTGCCACATCTACCCCAGGGGATGCCCGGAATCTGGGCTACCTGAGGAGGGCAGACCTCGGGTCCTCCCAGGAGCCATTCCTTCCTCGTACACGCCCTCCCACGATCGCTACCAGCTCTGAGGCTACAAGGTGCCGCCGCCACCCAGGCGCTGCTCCCACGCGCGGGCCGCTGCCCTTGGCCTCGGGTCCCGCAGGCAGGGCCGGTCCCTAGCACCCGCGCCCCGCCCGCCGCCGGGCTCCAGATGGCCGCTCCTTGCGCTCGGCTTGCGGGCCCCCAGACACCGCCCCGCAGCAGCCGGCAGTCGCTCCCTCCCAGCTGCTGCTGAAGAGCCCAGCCCAGCCCCGAGAGCCTAGGCTGGGATCCGGGCGCGACCACGGTGACGGAGCGCGGGACCTGAGAAGTCTGCTGGCCGGGACTGAGCGCCCCGCATTCCGCAGGTAAGAATCCCGGGTACGCACTGGGACGCGAGCCCGAGCCTGCCCCAGGCGACCACCCGCACTCTCCCTTGACCTTCCTCCTCCCGCACCCCCCAATCCTGCGAGTCGAGGGCGGGGCTCCGGCTGGACCACCCAGGGGACAGCCCAGAGCCGCTGCACAGCGGCCAGGAGAGGGCGCCCAGCATCCAGAACCCGCTCCGGAGTCAGACTGTGTCTAGGCGCCGCGCCCCGCGCAGCCGAAAGCTGCTTCGGCTGGAAGGACGCCCCCTTCCGCCCGAGAGTGGTAATGCCCACCACCTGGCGCGACATCCCACTTTTCCAGTTTCCTTCTCTTCTCGCTGCCCTTCACTCGCTTTCCATTCTCCTCCTCTCCTCTCTTTTCCTCCCCTCCCCTCCCCTCTCTTCTCCTCTCCTCCTCTCCTCTCCTCTCCTCCTCTCCCTATTCTAATTCCTCTCCTCCCCAACTCCTCCCCTGCTCCCCCCCCCCCCCCGCTGGTTCTCTTTCTGCTCTCACCTCCGCCCTTGCATTTCGGTAAATTTCCCCATTCACGAGTCCCTACAGTGGTTTAGGAAGATTTTGTCCGCCCTGGGAGGTGATGCACAGGGGGATGGGTTTCCTGCCCAGACTTGTTGCTCTGTACGGTGCCTCCAACCAGCCGGGAGTATGACAACCCGAGAAGTTGGTGTTGTCCTCTGGTGATGATGATAGAAATGGAGTGTGTGACTTGGGAGTGAGGGTTATAGCGGGGAGCCGCCGCGCGTCTTCACAATGCGGAGCTCCGGTGTCCGCTTGCTGGACAACAATACGTGAAGTTTAGTCTCCTAGAACTGAGCTCCTTCCTCCCAGCGCGCTCAGGACGTCCCACAGAGTCCTCCCTTTACGAAGACAACCCCAAGACCTAAAGTCGACCCCCCAGACCAATTCTCTCTGTATCTACCAAAGCTGGGGCTGGGGGTAGGGATGGAGAAAACACACTAACTAACGGCCGCGGTGCCTCTCCCCTGCGCGCCCATCTGACGTCCCCTCTAATCCCCAAGTGTCCCGGCGCGTGCCCACAGTGCCCTCGGGCCGCTGCGCCCCAGCCGCGAGGCTTTAGACCCCAGGGAGCAGGTTCCTTAAGCTCTCGGAATAAATCCCCTAGGAAACATTAATCACAACGACCAGCGAGTGCAAATTGGAGCCCGGGCAGTGTCTGCCTTTTAATCCTGCGCGTAGTTCTGAAAAGCAGCACAGGACAAGGGCTCTGTTGATCCCTTACACGAGTCCGTGCCATCTCTGACCTACTGGACGTGCTTTCCTGAAATTTCACGAAGCCTTGGCCAAGGTAAAGGCATGTGAGAGGGCAGAAAAGAAGCAGGGAGAGGAAAAAACGGGAAACTGGGGTGCACGTTCATCACTGTGGTATAACCTTAGTCAGGAGTCCAGAAATTGGACGGGACCGTCGGCACTGCGTTGGGGGTAGGGAAGCGGTTGGTTGGACGGAGGCGCTGAGTCGGAGCTGGAGTTGAAACCCAGCTCTTTCCCTTCCAGGCTTCGAACCCACGTGACCTCACCTAGGTACCGTCCCCTTGTTTGGGTCAGCTTGCAAGAATCAGGATTTGCCCCTCTGGGGCTTGTTGCTCGCTCTTGAGATTTCACTACCATGTCGTCCAATTAATCATATTTCACTTCTCCCATTTTATTCAAAACCGTCTTCCCGGTCCCTCATAATCGTAATTTGCGCCATTGCGTTTTATCTTTGATTAATTAGGAAGCTGAAAATGATAATGGAGGGTTGGACCAATAAATTAGAACAGACAGACCGACACCCGGAGTTGCTGTGTGGGTGGGCGCTACAGCAGGGGGGTGGTGGCCGCCAGGGAGAGAAATACACCCGCTAGAAATGTGCAGGCTAGGACCGCTCTGGGTCCCGAGTACTGCAAGACCCCTCCTGCAGTTTGAGGCTGCGCTTGGAGACCAGCGAGTGAGGGCGGGGCTTCCCCTTTCTTTCTGAGGCCCGGCTATGCTAACTGGAGCCCAGATCTAGTCTTCCCTGTTGAGCACATTTCTCTAACGTACAGCTAGGAAGTTCTCATTGGCTTTTGCATTCTTTCCTTCTCCCCTTACTGGGGGGGGGGGGGGGGAGAGAGAGAGAGAGAGAGAGAGAGAGAGAGAGAGAGAGAGAGAGAGAGAGAGAGAGAATTGAGAGTCAAAAAGAAAATCAGCCCCCGTGGCTCCCAGGCCCTAGAGGCAAGGCCCATTGCGTCCCTTTTCTCCTTCCGTGAAATCGCTCACGCCTCCAGACGGCTGAATGAGAGAGCACTTTGCCGCTCTTCAAGGCTTCACCCCAGCCTCTTTAGCTTTCAATTGAAAACCAATTAAAGGTTTCTATAAATCTGTTAGCTCCCCTTTTATCTGGGGACCCCTGATGCATGCGATATTGCCCTTTGGATGCCTCTTCCGTGTTTTGTTTTACAATTGTTGTATCAATATAATGCAGCCTTTCTTCTCCTGTCTCTATAGATACAGATACACAAGGAGAACCAGAGCTATTCAGGCTCATTTGTCCAGGAGCCTAGCAGCGCTCCCTTTCTCTGCGGCTGCTTTCCCTGCTTGGGGAGCAGCAGCAGTTATGGTAGAAGCAGATGGCTGCTGATTGGGGGAGCTTTGTGGCTCTAATGCTGAATACTTTATGGAAAAGGACTTTATCATGCTTGGGTGGGCAGAGGAACAAGGCGGTGAGATTTATGGCTAGGAAAAATAAATCTTTTTCCAAGTTGTGGCTCCTTCTCACCAGTGTCTCCTTTGCCCCCCGGGGTCAAACACTGAGGAACTAGTTTGATTTGATTCGATTCGCCCTTTCTGCCAGCAGCATTTTTTTTTAGTCAGGATCTGCGTGGAGAGCGCCCAGAGAGCCAGAAGTTTATGAAATACCCCCACGGTGCTGATGCTGCCTCAGCATTGTCTGACCACAGGGTGAAGAACAGAAGGACATGGTCTCAAATGCTGTTGGAGGCCATGCTTTCCTGAATGTCTTGCTGAGTGGGGCATCATTGGTGATTTTCCTAGTAATCAGTGGAGAAGAGAAAAGGGTGCTCCCCTTGCCAAAGCCAGAGGAGGACACTAAACGTGAAGGAGAGAGGAAAGAACAAATATGGAGAGAATTGTCTGCTTCCCACCCTGAAAGGGCTTGAGCTGGAAGATAGTCTGTGAAGGCAACAGTTTTAGACTGAAATTTAAATCCAGTTGTTGAGGGATACACACAGTGCAACCTTCTCCTAGAGGGCAAATTCACCTCCACATGCACCAGTATCATTCACCTTCTCTGAGGTTTTTTCCTCTCCTGAGTTTTACTTCCCTTGAATCAGATGTGTTCTGCATCTGCTGCTGGAGTGGGTGCCCTCCTCTTGCCTTTAGAACCTGTTCTAAAGCAGTGTCATCCTGTCCCTAAGGTCATTATGTCCCTAAGGCACAGTGTCACCCTGTGCCTCCCAAGGGAACACAGAGATAACATGCACAGCTCCTGGAAGCCTGGCACCAAGAGAGGCCAATTAACCTCGGTGTTGACTCTCTTTCTACTTCAGACATACTCCTGGTTTTCCTGACCTTTGAAATGCCATTTTCCATATATATATATATATTTCACATTTCATCCTGACCCCAGAAACTGAAAAGGCAGGGACAGCTTCCACAAATGCCACAGTTTTCTGCTACTAATTTCCTCCTACCTTTCTTAGGAACACTGCCACCCACATTCCAACATGTACCTCTGTATCTTCTTTCTCTCTAGAAAGGAGAAAACATGCAGTAATTGAGCCAAGACTGAAAAGTTCCCTGAGCACCTCTCAAGGGAGGCATCCAGATGCTTCAGACAACTAACTTGGGGCCTTTTCCTATGTGCTAGGCCAAACGTTCACCCACACTTAATTCTTATGCTGACACACTGACTACTTTTTAATCATTGTAGGTTTACCCTTTCTTCACAGGAAGCAGCAATGCAGAGAGACTGGTTAACCCAAGTGACAGCTGTGATCTGAACACAAGCCTGGTCTTGCAGTGTGGAAAGTTCAGAGGGGTTAAATGATTCGCTCAGGTATAACTAGCTACCTGAAGACCTAAAGCTCAAATTTAAGTGTTCAGTATCCCAAATAAACAGCTCTTAACTACTGTCTGTGTTATCCTTTAGAAGGAGGAGAAACTGGGGATCCACAAGTGTCTCTGAGTCCAGGGACTGGGCTGGAGATGTCAGATAGCTGAAGATTATAAACTTGGGACAGTATTCCTAGTTGTAGAGGGTGTGTACAGTAGGAGGAGGCCGTTGCTGGGCTAGTATAGGTAGGTATCAGGACTGGGGAGGGGAGAAGGAGAAGAAACAGGTGGGAGGGAGGGCAGAGAGTGTTTAGGGCGTGGCTTGCTGACCCTCCCTATGAACATGTGGCTGTGCTGTCCTTCCCAGGGCCCTGTGGATGCTGCTGGTCCTGTGGATGCTGCTATAGACCCAGCTGCTTGGTCTGTCTTGAGTTACCAGTAACACATTCCCATGTTTCCCATCCACTGACCGAGCCAGCTTACCTCTAACTATGCCACCCTGATTCCACCTGTATCTAACTGGCACCCCCGTTGAGTGGAACCTCCCAGGCCTGAAGCAAAGTTTCCCAATGGAAATGGAGGGTGGGGGAACCCTGTCTATTCCTTCTATCCTTCTTTCCTGGCCTCCTGCAAACCCGTGGAGACAGGTTGGGTGGGGAGGCAGACAATATCTCCTCAGCCTTCACTGAACCCCCTGGAAAGCAGGGGAATGTTACACTTTACTGCATTCCCAATGAGGAAATGAAGAAAGCCTTAGTAGCTGCGGGGCCCCGTTGGCATTGGGCATTTGCCCTACACTAGGCATTTCTGTGCTCTTGCTAAGTAGAAACTCGATCCTCATAGACAAGGCTCAAGCCCATGCCCGATGCTCTGAGTCGCTCCTCAGGTGGGACAGTGCACCTGCTCCTCGGTCGGTGCTCTAGGCTTCTGACTAAGGAGGATGTTCGTTCATGAAGGCGTTGAGACCTCCCCAGGATGTCAAAGACTGAAATGAAGCTAACCCTGCCTCATGGAAGTAATCCCTTACCATCTGCCCAGCAACTGGCTTTCCAAAGCTAGCTCGCCCTTGTTCCCTCACGAAGTCCTCACTGCAATCCCGAGGCAGCTCTTGCCAGCTAGTTCAATTGCAGGAAAACGGAAGCTGAGCTAGGTCACTGGCAGCCAGCTAGTGAGAGTGCTAAACCGTCTGCACTCGCAAAGGCTGGGCGACCGGCCAGGGCTAGGTCATGCATGGAGCAGGTGGAGAGCAATGCTGGCGAAGAAGTGAAGAAGGAAGAAGTATTACTGTCCGAGCAGGGTTCGCCCTGGAGACCCCGTTCTACAGCAATCGCCCAGCACCTAGCTTTGGCATTAATTGAGAGGAGGCTGTTGGGAGGTTAAGCAGTCTGGGAAATGTGACAGACCCTTAGAATTTGTCTGGGCCTCTGCCTTAAGGAGAGCACCCTGCACACTGGTTGGCCTGTTCCTGCTCCAAGTTCAAGGTTCCTGTCTCAACATGGTCCCTTCCACTCCCTGTGGGTGGTACCCTTTTCCCTTCCCAGGTGACATCATCGGCCATCAGATCTGCATTCTGGTGAATTAATGCAAATATTATGGATCCCTGGCTGCTTTCAAGCCTGGGAAATACTGTTGGGTGCTCCCTCCTTGAGGTCTGTGGTTTGGCCTTCTCTGGAAGATTCTTAGTTCTGTCACTATTACTGAGACATGGGCACCTGCAGAAAATTTCCAGACCTAGCAATGGTGCCCATACTTTGCCTTGCTCCCAAGCTCTGAGTTCAGATTCAGTGTTAAGGGGTCGTGGGATACAGCACCCAGTGAGTCTAGGGAGGAAATGTAATCTGCTGTAGTCACAATGCCTTGGCTTTCTTCACAGTGGAGAGAAACCCTATTTGTATGCAAACAATATGCTAGGACCTCAGATAGACCTAAGAACTTATGATGCTGAGGGGCATATGCTCACACACAGACACTACACAGTAAAATCATACTGAGAAAATATATCCTTACTATTTTGCCTCTCTCCAGGGCCAGTTGCTTTATCATATGACTTCCCTTGAACTGTGTTCTCAAAATAGTGTTACACGAAGACACGCAACAAGGAGCATTGAGTGAGTCCATTATAGACATGCGGCCAAGGAAAGTAAGAGAAAGTCATATTTTTATTGCTAATTTCAACAACTTTCACACTGTTGTAAATACACAGGCACACAGAGAAAGGGTTAATAAATTTTTTATTTTGAATGAAAGATGACAATTTAAATGTCAGGGAAACCAAGAACCAGCCTGAAGTAGAAAGAAAGTCAGCACTGAGATTGGTCAGCCTCTCTTGTTGCCAGGCTTTGCGGGAGAGGGGACTGTCCATGTAGGTCCCTACAAATTAGAAACATCTCTGTGTGTCTTTATTTATGGTCCTTGGGATGGGAGGCCTTAGGGACAGGGTGATGCTGCTTTAGAATGGGTTCTAAAGGCAAGAAAGGAATACGCTCCAGCAGCAGGCACAGCACATCTGAACGAGGAGGGCAGAAGATGGGGGATATGGGCATATCTTGGGGGTGAATTTGGCCTGTAGTTGAAAATTGCCATTTATGTATTCCTCGGTATTTGAATTTCAATTTCACTCTAAAAGGTTACAGTCATCTAGAGATAGATAGATAGATAGATAGATAGACAGATAAATAGATAGATAGATAGAACCATGAGTGAAGTGCATAGTTGTTTTGGCCTACATTGAATTTGAGGCCTAGGAAATCACAATATTACAGCCATTATAGTCAATTGTGTTTACTTAGGAATATTTCAAAAGATTTATGTGGTGATTTTAAATATGATTCATTTCTTAAAACATGAGTTGTTGTTAAAATATTATGGAGGCTCATTGATATACTGGTTATCCTATTACTAGTGACTCCCATGCCAGCTTGAGAAGTAGCTTTTCATCTAATACATTCAAAAGAACAAACATACATGTCAACCCCCACTGCTGAGTGTTTCCTCCACCTCATGAAGTACATTCCCTGCTGACTGTCACATCTATGAGGTTACTATTGCTTCTGACAAACTTTTCATCTTTGAGTTTTTAAGGATACTACTTCCCCAAGTATTCTCATTGAAAACCATATTTGCAGGTGATTTTTACATATTTTTAAAAATATGTTGAAAGTTATAGGCTTTCCACATCATACTTGAGAAAACATCCTCTACTGAAGTTAAATTTATGGAGTACCTGTTGTCCGTTTGCACTGAGATCATGGAAGATGGCTTGAACTCCGCCAGTTCAAATGGCAACAAAAGCAGAGGAGTGATTTAAATTAGACTTTAGGAGGACTTCTAAGACTCTTACAAATAATGTGAATCTCACTGTTGCTACTATTGGTATCATTCCCCATGCCCAAAGGTCTCAAAAAGTATATCACCATTAGCAAATTCCAACCTAGAAAGGCCCTCAGGCCATGTGTGTACTCTCCTTCCCCAAGAGAAGAAATGCTTTTCTGCTCACTCCCAGCAAACAATTCCTTGGAGGGTAAGTGCTTATCTGCTCAAAGGGTCAGCTGGAATTAGGCACCAGGGAATAAATCTGCCAGGGAAATGCACATAGTATGCCAGTCAATCCCCGCTCCCCCCACCCCCCAAGACAGGGTTTCTCTGTTACCACCCCAGCTTGGTGCCTCCTTTTTAAACTCTAGAGTTATAGTTTAAAATGAGGATGAGGCATGAAGTGGAGTTCAGGTGTTGAATGTCAGGGTAAGATCTTTCTCCCGACCGAGTAAAGAAATCTGTTATAGGGTCTCTCAGCTTGGTGGGTTCTCCAGATTTAAGCCAGCCTCATCAAAAGTCTCTCTCTTGACTGTTAGACATGCCAAGATTCCACCCTGCCTGGCATTGATGAGAAGTGCTGAGCAGTTCTCTGTAATCTGTTGCTCTTTCGTTCAGCTCACCTTTCATAGTGCTGTTGATGGCAGTGGTGTCAGAGTCTGGGAAGAGTTCAAGAATCTATAGACCTGACAGAAAACTAGCTGTCCCCTGAAAGATCTCTAGACATTCATCTAGGGAGTGGTAGAAAGGCTGGCATCATCCAAGGGTCAATATACTAGACTTGGTTCACACATCCTCCCCATTCAGGTGAGTGTGAAGCATTGATTTTTAGATTACTAGTGTATCATTTCAGAATGCTAGCCCTTCTGGAACTCATATTCAGAAGCCATTGGGCCAGCAAGCTACCACTCAGATCCAAAAAGGTATGGCAGAGCAGGACATGAATGACACATGCTTTAAAAGACTACCGGGCTTTCAGATCAACCCCAAAGAAAGTGCAACTGGAATTCAGAGGAAGGTAGATTGTAATCACAATGATACCAAGGGGAACAGCATTAAAGACTGCTGAAGAAAAAAAGAAAGTCTTCCTTCCTTCCTTCCTTCCTTCCTTCCTTCCTTCCTTCCTTCCTTCCCTCCTTCCTTCCTTCCTTTCTTTCTTTTCCTCTGAAGAGGCAGAGAGAGGAAAGAGTAGAGAATAGGAACTTCTTTCTGACAGGCTGTAGAATTATCCATCCCATGAGATGATTTCCCAGGACCAGACCAGGAAGCAATTTTTTAAAAAAATAACCACCCAGTGGTTATTAAAACTATAATACCCAAAGAGAGAGATAGACCTAAACTGAGCTTGCCATATACACTTGTAAAACACAAATTGTGTCCTAAATTTTGGTGAACCTTTATCCTCAGCAAGATATAAAACAAATAATGAGATTAGTATCTCACTCTGTTTCTAAACTCACCAGCTACCATTCTAAGAATAAAAGAGAGTAGTAGCCTGGTGTGGTGGCTCACACCTTTAATTCCAGCCCTGGGGAGGCAGAGGCAGATGGATATCTGAGTTCAAGGCCAGCCTGATCTACAGATTGAGTTCTAGGACAGCCAAGGTTATATAGAGAAACCATGAAAAAGAAACCTTGACTCACCCCCCCCCCCATCCCAGCTCCCCTCCAAAAGAATAAGAAAATGAATTGACCAGTCATCAATAGTTTTGGTATCTGAAAGATGTTCCTCCCAAACCAGCAGCACATTGCCCATGGTTTTTGCTTCTAAATACAAATCATCAGTCATATTTTTCCCTTAGAAGACTCCTCATTCCAAGAGATGAAGTAGGATAACATCATGATGCACCTGGAAATTCCTTCTCTCTCTCTCTCTCTCTCTCTCTCTCTCTCTCTCTCTCTCTCTCTCTCTCTCTGTGTGTGTGTGTGTGTGTGTGTGTGTGTCCTACTCTGACATCCTCTTCTGCAGACATCCCTGTAGGAACTTAACCAGCTTGGGAAGAGCTGCCACCTTCTGCTTCCTGGATATCCTCTCATGTCTGAGAACAATGTTCCCTTCATCTCTAAGAATAATTCTCTGTGCACTATGAATTGCCAAACTATTTTGGTCACCAAGACTGTGCTGGTAGATTGCTTTGGCAATAGGATTAGAGATAGAAACCAAGACCTAGACAGACACAGACAGACAAAACGAGGTGTTCTTGCTAATAGTGGCCAATCCGTATGTGACTTCTTCTCGGAGAAGCCATTGTTTTTCTCCTGTGATAGAACTTTACCCATTTGAGGCCCTGCTTCTTAAGCCCATGGGAGAAATTCACTGAGAACCAAATTCACTTCTTGTCCTTTCTTCACTCACTCTCTCGTGTAGGACAATAATCATCCATCAGCTTCTTTCACCTTCTCTTCCACAACAGCACTGCCAGAGTCTCCATGTGTGCTTGTTGCCACAGCTGTGAGAAACCTTGCCAAAGCAGAGCAGAGTGAGTGCTCTTGCTCATTACGAGTAGCACTTTAGTTGGAAATAAACCCCCAGGAAAGAACTCCAAGTACATTCATAAACCCAGTGTTCTATTTCATTGCATAAAACTATTGAGTGCAGTGTATCTTTATAGTACTGTCTGAGGCTGAATAAATGTCTCAACTCTTCATTTAGCATTGCTGAAATCCAGTAAGTGATTCCAAAGTAGTTTGTGTACTACCTTAGCCCATACATTGCTAGAAAAATAAAAGTAATGGTGGAGTTTATTAATGTTCTATTAATGATAGTCATTTTGACTATGTATATGACCAAATAAAATGATACCACTTAAAATCCTGGAAGCCTCTGGAGTGGGAATTTCAGCATAGCTGTTTGTTTGGATATGTCAGGCATTGAGTTGGTCTTCAAACAAAAGAGCAACTCAGATCCATCAAGTGTGAGGGATTTTAAAATTTAGACACTTTAACCTAAAAGCAAGAGGGAATTCACTTAGAGGATGGGGAAAAAAAAATGAGATGAAACATCTTTTGATCAGATTTTTGTTTGTTTGTTTGTTTGTTTGTTTTGTTTTCATCAGATTCTTTAAAAAAAATCTGGCCTTTGAGCTGGAGGGTAGCTAAGTGATAGAGAACTTGAGGAAGGTAGGCCTCTCTTCTTCCTGATGTACGGAATTCTAAGTTCCCTCTAGTTTTAGATTTGAAAACCAAGCTCATCAACTCCCACATAAAATGCCAGAGACAATTCTTTATTTCTCACCAGGTAGAAACAAGAATTCAGTATACCAGCAGAGACAAAAAGAGAAAGTAGACATATAACACTGGAGGAAAGAAAGTCAGACACAAGAAAAACCCCCTCCATTATGAGTTCATTTTCTAGAAGCCTTCTGAAGTGGAATGGGTATTTACAGGATGCACGAAGATTGTTAAAATGCATGGGCAGATGATGTTTTCTGGGAAAAACACACTTTGTGTTTTCTAAATGATAACCAAAGCAGACACAAAGCACTGTTATGTTCTACTCATTAATGGAGTTCCCCCGGCAGGAATCCCCTTAATGCTTGTGTTACCTGAATCAGGCCTTAGTTTCTACCCTACCACAGCCCTGTGAGAAGTGATTTTCTTACATTTTTGGTTGTAAGCCTCGCCTCATCTCTCCAGCCCTAGAACTGATTTTTCTTTCATGCCTTTCTATTGCTTACATTTGGGTCTTTCTGGTCTTTCATGGCTTTCCTTCTCTTAATTCACTTAAATATCTTGCCTATATTCTTTTACCCAGGGGATTATTTTCCATATTTGAGACAACTCTTTCAACATTTCTAATGCTCCAATCCTTTCTTTAAAACATCAGTATGAGAGAGAGAGAGAGAGAGAGAGAGAGAGAGAGAGAGAGAGAGACCAGGAGAAGAGAGAGGAGGGAAAGAAGAAGAAGGAGGAGAGGAGAAGGAAGAGGAGGATGCAGAGGGTTCAGAATGAGGAGAAATCAATGGAGTTGTAAGAAAATTGATGGCTAATTACAGCTGCAGAGTCTTACATGGAGATATTTGAAGACTGCCATTTCACTGAACTCCTTCCCCAGGATATTTTAAAGTGAACAGACTTACAGAGGAGAAAGGACATTTGGAGTTGAAGTAGAGCTGCTGCTCAAGAACTTTCTTTGGAATGTCAGTTGTTAGCTGGGAAGTCAAGTGAGAACTTTGACCTTTCTCCTGGTCTATGATGATTGGCACCCCTCCCTTCCTCCAGCCCCAGCTTAATTCTAGGCGGGGAATCTGCCTCATCAGGACTGGCAACCTTCTGGAGGAGGTGAGAAAAAAAAAAAAGACTCCAGAGATACTTCTAGGAAATTCCCTACTTTTCTCCAATGCCCATTCTTCCCTGGCTGGCAGGTACCTACAAGGAAAGACACTAGTGTGTTGGAGAGAGAGAGAGAGAGAGAGAGAGAGAGAGAGAGAGAGAGAGAGAGAATCTCAGAACTGCACTGTCCTCTACCAACCCTTCATATGCTCACCCTGAGAGGCAGAGACAGAGATTGTCTCCTTAAATCCTGGTCCTGCCTCTTGCTCTTCAGCGAGTGAGTAAACCGTACAATTGAATTTATAGCAAACCTGACCTATTGCCCAACTGAATGCACTGGGAGTGGGGGGTCGGAATTGAGGGATTGCCTCTGCCTCTCAAAGGCCTTTCTTCCCTTAGGAATGGAAAGGCTACCAGAGAGAAACAGCCCCCAGCGTCATTGTGTTGTGGCCCCTGCAGAATGAGTAAACTCTCCGTCTGTCAACGACCTCAAGTCATTAGCATCAGCTGCTTCTCGAAAGGACAAGCCAGCGCCTCTAAGTGGCTTAGCGCACCAACGAGGCTCCCGAGATAGCCTCACTCCTGTGACTCCATCCGCTCGTCCATCAGCGGTTGGATATGAAAAGCTCTTGAGAGACTGTCTCAGTAATAATTTTTATTTTACTTTGAACCATCCTCCCTTTACCCCAGGTCTTAGAATCCCAGTCGCCATTCCCATTATGGGTCCCCTTGGGGACCACACAGTACACGATACAGAGGGTGAAAAGCTTTAACACCTGAGTCCAATGAGTCAGGCTCTTCCCAGCAATGTTCTCGCAGCCCATACCCACTCAGGGACCCTTTTCCTGGGACCGGAAGACCACCGAAGTCCCTTTAGGAGGTCTGGCAGCATTCCAGATTTATCTTCTTACCCCATCCCTTAGGGCGGGAGAGGGCTAAGCCAAGTTCCCACGAAAGTGCATCCCTTGGTCCCCCGAATTTACAGGGGACTCCCTGCTAGGGAAGGAGAATGCCTTTTAAGTCGGCCCCGGTTGTCACTTCCTAGGTCACTAGCCTCACAGATTAGCTGCAGCTCAATAGCCAGAGAGTCCCTGGGGGCAAATCCGGCCCATTTCTTTGGGCTACAGCACTCAAACTCTGGGGACATATGCAAGTAGTCCACTCGCTGGCAACATAGCCAGCTCCTTGTCTTAGGTCCTCCTAGCAAAACGGAAAAGAACCGCTCTGCTCCTTCTGGTACCTTCCTTCCAGAGCCTGGAACTGATTTTGCCATCCCAGGAGTCCCAGAGGGTCCCAGGCGCAGGAGGAGGCGAGCCAGGCTGCTCTTGGGGAGGCTTTCCCACTCTGGGAAGGAGCTCAGGATCTGCCTGGCTCTGGAAGGCCGGAGAAGCCAGGCTTTCGGCGCCGGAGGGAGCTCCCAGACCAGCAAGAGTTAAAGGGAGGGGACGTGGGCTGTCACGCGTCATTGGGCAGATTATGTGCAGCAAACAAAAAGTGTGTGTCTGCGTGCCAGTCAGTCATTGCATCGGGTCCATCTGTACAACTCGCCTCCTCTCTCTCTCTCTCTCTCTCTCTCTCTCTCTCTCTCTCTCTCTCTCCTAATCTGTCTATCTGTATTTCTCTTCTCTCTTTGGACAGACCCTACAAGACAGACATCGACACCTCTTGACATGGAGATAACACTAATGTAATAGGCAGAAAAGAACACTGGGTTGCACCCTCTCGGTTCCAGGTGGCCTTATTTGGGCGACTCGGTCCTGACCTTATTTCTGGTAAGTCTATTTGCACTGACGTTGGGGCGGGGGATGGGAAAAGGACAGGTTGAGTGGAAAGAGTGGGGAAAAAATTGCCTCCTTTCTCCTCATTATCTAGAAGATAGGAGAGAAGCGATTGCCGAATGTTATCTCCACTGCCAATAAGATTATACAAAGGGAGGAGCGGGTGGGAGCACTTTGCGGGAGAAGCTAGGAACTGGGGAGCTTACGGCAGGCAGACAATGCCAGCCTGGAGTGGAGGGGACCATCCGGCAGCAGCGACAGCAGCCACCGGTTTTAGCGAGCCCACCCGGCTCTAAGGTTTCCCTGGAGGATCTGCGGAGTAACAGAACCCGGGCCTGGAGATAGGCGTCGGGCTGTGAAAGACTAGCTGGGTTCTGCCTATGGCTTATTGTGGCTGGCTTGCGTCGTGGCGGCCACCGTGGCAACACCGACCGCTATTAGCCGGGGCGTGGGACCTTTTCGCTGTATTGTTAGATAGAACTGCATTTTAATGACTGCGCCCCTGCTGTTGCCGAAGTGGTGGGCGATCTCCTATCACAATGCAACGCTTCCGTGAAAGATACTTTTAAAAAGCGAGGCAGAAATCA